>NW_023614503.1:0-99999 GCF_013339695.2 Rhipicephalus sanguineus
TGTTTTTTTTTTTTCTTGTGCGACAAAAAATGCACTTGAATACCAACAGGCCGAGCATACGCGCCTTAGACACGCTTGACGCTGAGAGGTAACAGGCGCCGTCACAACCCAACTATTCTTAAATCAAATAGTGGTTCATCGAGAGGGGCCCCCTTCCAACACCACCGCCGACGGCGGGAACCGCCACAACTGCGTTCAAATCCCCCTCCGAATCACAGCCGCGCATGCCCCACTGCTTTCACACCAAACAAAGCAAACCTGCCCGCGCCTAATGTCACACAACTTTGCCTTCATCCCGATGAAACAATGCACTCATATGCTCGCTACGTTAACAAATGCTCACGATCGTCAACCAGTTAAAAAAGCTTAGTTAACGGCATTAGGTCGCGCTCTCGGAGTTAACAAAGCGCTGGCCGTAGCAACGTGATAGTGGTCAATACCGTTTCAGTTCGAGTGCTCCACGATATGAAGCTGCAGGTCTCCCTTTGAGTATAGTGCATCTTCGTAATAAGCAGCACTGGCAGAAGGTAAAGGACGAGCACACAGAGCAGGCACACTTCCAACAACCGAAACACCGACTGCAAAACTCGACCGATCGGAGGCGACGCACAACACACGCAGAAAACGATGGGGCCGGCGGCGTGTCTGAACGCGTTGCATAAGTCACGTGGTGATAGAGCTGTTCCGCGCGCTGCGCACGCGCGGCGGCCGCGGCGGCTGCGCCGGCCGAGGAGGTGGCGCCCCGGCCGTTGTTGGGTCGCGTGGGCGCAGCTTTCTCTCTGCGGCACTGTTATGTTTTGTTATGCTTTACACAGTGTATTCGAATCGCAGTAAGCATTGCGACGACACAGTAAGGGCTGTATGACTACAAGCAGGGCTTAAAGTCTCCCTTCACTGGACGGGGGCCCTGACAAAGCGGCAATATATATGTATAATATAATCTCAAAGAAAGATCGCCTAGCAGCGATCTTTTCGCCGCTAAACTGATGCTGCTGTGGTCTCAGCGGCTCTGCTACGCGCAGATCGTGAGTTGTTGGAACGCGGTGGGCTGTCATAGCGAAGAATAAACGCAGGATTCTCGATATATCGGTCAAGATCCACTTTCGCGGTCGTATTATCCAGTTTTGGCAAAAGTGTGATGGTATTAAACGCATGAAAATGCAATATTTTCAGGGATGTTTGCAGGAAATAAAAAGAGAACGTATTAGGCTGAAAAACGTATTATGCAGAATCGTGTCAACGAGATTTCACTGTATATGTATGCTATAGATTAGCGTTAGGAGAGGTTTTGCGATGATCACAGTGCAGTGAAGCCAACTATCTCTAAACTGAACAAATGCTTATGAATGCTAAACAAATACATATATTATTCCGATTGTATTTCGGGCATTAATTCAACGTGTCAATCCAATCAAGCAATAAATAAATTATTTTGGAAACGATTTCTCAAAAATAAATCGGGATGTAAAGGCTTAAATATATGTGAGCTCAAAATAAGTAACATCAGTTGACTCACTGCATTCAGAACCTCAGGCACGACAATGCTATATTTTATTTTCACTACCACTTGCCTAGTAAAGTAGGCAAAATACATGCGTCCTTTGTAATTACAGCAGACTGTGATGCACAACTAAAAGAATGAAAATTGAGTGGCAAGCTTAGCAGACCAAGTGAACCATTACTGATTCACGAGCAGGTAGCTTCACACTCAGGTGCCTCGTGAAACAGTATCCTGTGCCACGACGCTCTGTCGAACAGGGTGGTGACCCGTGGTTTCAGGAGGCGTTGCCCGTGGTGTTCAGTGTCTCAGTTAATTGCATTCAGCAGTACAACGATACCTGTTTACACCTATGGGTCAATTCAATGCGTGAATTGACCCATAGGTGTAAAATTCAAGAACACCCATGGGTGTTTAACAGAACATACACCCATTGTACACCCAAAAATAAAAAAAGGTGTGCGAAGGGGCAGAGAAGACATTCCCCTCGGAATATGACAGAAAAAAAGGGTGTACGATAGGTGTTTTATCGCAAATACACCTATAGGTGTGAAACGGTTTGCAGTGTATCTGTAAAACATACATCAATGGAAAAAGAATGTTCGCTTGCGAAATCAATTGTTGTTTTGGTGGGAAACGTGCTTAAGAAAGCGGATATGTACTTACTAAAGATTGAAGTTTGATTTGTGCACATTGAATCTAAACATTTCTGACACATCAGCAATATTTCTTTTGACGTCACGACAAATCGACCACTGACTCTGATAGTTTCAAGTTTTATTGCGACAGCAATTATATGGACAGTCTCGGGGTTTTCGCCGTCGCCGTGCCTTCGACATTGTCGTCGTCGTCATTTCCTTCCGGTATGAGGACCAAATCGATAAGATCGCCCCGCGATCGTATATTCTACCGCGGGTAAAAGCGCGCGAGCGGGGGTGACGAAGGCGGCGAAGCAGAGATCAAACGAGCCGGCCGTTTCCATCGCTAGCAGGGTGCATGCGATAACATCACCGCGCTCGGGAGGCCTACCATCGAAGCCACATGAAACGCGCCGCCTGTCTTTAACGGCCATCCAGGATACAGTGGTCTCGTTTGCTGGAGGCGAAATGCTAGTGGCCCTTGTACTGTGTGATGTAGGGCACATTAAAGAACACCAGAGGCGGTCAAAATTTCGGAGCCATCTACTACGGCTCTCCATAATCATATCGTGGTTTTGGGACGTAAAAATCAATATATTATTATTAATTATAAATATTATAGTATATTATCTATTATTGATTATTATTATTATTATTAGATTATTATTATATTATAAATTTATTTGTTCATTCATAATTTCCTACAGACATGATAGGACCATTAATAGGAAAATTATGGAAAGAAACCACACATCAAGTAAAAGGCAAAGCCGCCTGACCAACGCTCAAAACGAAGATGCGCTCACAGTGATGATAATACATACTGCTGCTGAAGAGAATGAGAGGAAGCATGGGTGGAATATTGTGCCACAATAGTTATTAAACAAGCTACCAGTAACCTAATGGGTATTCTTTGTTAGCGGCAACATAAGATATATTATCTCTTACAGGCAGAAGTGACATCTCGGGCAACATAGAATAGCAGTATTAAAAGACACATCGTTAGGTTACTAAGGAAATGAGCACATTTACAACGTCTGCAGCGCAGACAGTGAATCTGCGAGAGATGAGTCACGTCTTCGCTGTACCATTTCAAAAACTAATACTTTTAAGCAGTTCGAAATTCCCATTGGAAAATTTCACATGAATGCATCAAGCATTTTGTGCACTAAACTACATCGAAACTGTGCGCGAACATTCTCGACCTCATGAGATGCTATGCATTATCTTGTACCTCAACAAACTTCAACGTCCCTCATGGATTTGCCTAAGACGAATCGAGGCGAAAGCCGATCATTGTTTTCTTCTTCTGAGTCGATGTGTTGATCGCTAATTCCCCCTTTGAAACTTTCTGTATCAAACGTATGGGTTGAACTGCCTGCATATCGGCGGTATTGCATTTCCTTACTCGCCTGGTTTGTACTGCTCCGCATCGGCCGCGTTGGCAAGCGACAACGCGATGCGATAACGGCATCGTGTAACATCACGTTATGCACGTCATAGTGGCGTCGTCAAGCGTCAGGATGATGTGACACGTTTGGGGGGTCTCTGTGCCATGACGGCGTCATGTGGTGACGCCAGGACGTGACGATGATTTTCTCGCATGAGTCGTGTCGCCGCCGATGCCATGGGACGCCAACGCCGATGGCACTTTTAGCTTTCATGAGGATCGAAGGCACTCGCCTTAAAAGAAAAATTTACAATATCCGAGTGTGTAGTAGATCGGTCGTGACGTCCAAAGAAATATCGCTGGTGTGTCAGAATGGTAGAATTAAATTCGCAAAAAATCACACCTCAGTTCGTTAACAAGTAGATTTCGCTTTCGTAAGCACTTTTCTCTTTTAAAAACAACGCTTGAACGTCGCAGCGAACATTCTTTTTCCAATTTGTGTATGTTTTAGAGATAGGACACATGTTCAGTAGAAATTTCGTAACGTGTTCACAAGCGTCAAATACTACACCTGTCTGCAAGTCCGTAATCAGTGGCTCTGATCCATAATCGTTAAATATGTATTATTTCTCAGGGTTCAACGTCCCAAAGCAGCTCAGGCTATGTGAGACGCTGTAACGGAGTGCTTCGGACGATTTCAACCACTGGGGTTTCTTAACGTGTCTGACATCCCACAGTACACGGTCATCTTACGTAAGATATGCCCAGACTCCATAAATATGCGACCAGCATGGGCGGGATCAAACCCGCGTAGGGCGGATCACCAGTCGCGCATCGAACCACTTAGCGACCGCTGCAGCTATCTCGAAGTTGCTGTAAAACGCATGTTTCAAATATTCTTAAACCTCGCTATTGAAAACTTATGAGCAGCAGGAAAACAGGTACCGAACAATTTTTTAAAACTCTGCACAAAAATGTTTTCGGAGTGGTTTTTTGTGGTGTTCAAGGTCTGTTCAGAGAGGGTACCGTCTACTTGACCGGAGAACTGCTGCAGCAAATGCGCAAAACTCGTAATGATCACCAAGGGGAAGAAAGAGTAAGAAAGAGGGCTCTTACTTTCAACGCGAGTTTGCCCTGTAGTAGTCATGTAGTAAGAACTCGACCAAGAAAAATGCACTGGGAGGAAAAACACGAGACCAAAGCAACTAGGTCACAAACAGATTGGATGCGGCCATGTAGGTTCTTGGGGACACGATGGTGGCGCAGCGCTGCTTAATGAATGTGGCTCTTTTGAACAAACCAGTGCAATATTTAACTCAATTGTTATTCACAACTGCGTTCTTGAATTCAACTACAGTCCAAATTTCGCCGATTTTGAATACACAGGCTTTAGAAGTGAACGACATGTAGGCCAGCTTACGTTCAAATGAAATTCAGGCCAGCTTCGGGTTCTGGATATGCATATTTGCAAAAAAAAAAAATACGTCACGAAGAACAAGCTAATGTTGCTGCTTACTTCAACCTGCCTAACATACCGATATCTTTTTTGTCTCAGTCCTTACATAGCCACTATGTGAGATAGAGGACATTGCTTCGATATTATTTCCACATGTCGCGAGATAAGGATGCTTGCAATGCGGAGAGGCGAGATCGAAGGTACTGCACGCATTATTTGTAAGGGTAGCAGCACCGTTGAAAAGACTCGTTTGGTAACGTAAGAGAAGAGACGCATTTAAAGCTTGTCCAGTGCAGACAGCGAATTCTGAGGTGAGGCACGACTTCAGCATAACAGTTTCAAAACTAGTATGCGCACAAGCTATCAAGTGGACGTCACTACTGATATATGCTTCATCGTTCGGCTGTCCTCATCAGACTACGTAAGGTAAACTACATTCTATGCAAAAATTGTGGAGCCCCCTTCATAACATGTATTATAATCGTGATTCCTGCATTACCCAAAATAAACGATGTATTTCCTTGCTAACTTGGATTTCCATCACTCTGTTCCTTTCTATGTCTCTTTAAGAAATATACTATGACTTGCGTACCAGCCTTCTCGCTGGAAATTCCTTCACGTATATCTAGTTCACATCATAATCATCGCAGTTTGAGGCGCATTTTCTGTCCCACAGAGCCAATCAACAATTCTGCGTTACCGCGCGCCATCGCATTATGAAATACCTTCCAGATATTGTGTCCTTAGAAGATACTGCCAAATTCCGTCAGCGATTGCAGCTTTGTATGTTCTCTTGAATTATTTAACGATGATTTTGCTTTTCTTCCGTTTTGTCTTTTACAACGTTTCCTTGTAATTTTTTATTATGACTTCGATATACAAATTTCATTCATATAATTAAGCACGGAGAAACGATGGGGACGCGAAATGGGTTACAGGCACTCAACGCTAACTCCCTGTCCTGTCCCCGTAGTTTCATTTCCGTCCTATATATCGCACCAACAAGGACAAAAATTACATCCTGTTACAAATTTTTTGTTTCTCCTTGATGTAGTTCCTTTTATGCTTTATGTGTAGTAGGCTTTCGTAATTTCCCCTACTCAGTGTCCTGTCAAGTCTGTAGGTTAATATGAATGAACAAATATTTAATCATTAATAATAATAATAATAATAATAATAATAATAATAATAATAATAATAAATAATATAATAATAATAATAATCAATAATTTATTTAGCGTGCCCAGGAACAACCCTAAGGTCTTGTGCAGGCGCACGCAACAATAAAATTAACATACAATTCAGACAGTCTTCAGAAATAACAAGAGCAAAAACGCGTAGACAAAGAGAATGGACACCAAAGGGGAGGAGTAAAATAATACAACACGAGAAATATTGAAGGGGGATGAAAAATAATTTGCATATATAAAACTATGCGGAAAGACGGAGAAGGGTAGACTTTGTGTACATGTGTCATGCTGTGTCAAGACAGTGAAAAGCACGGATAAATGAAAAACGTCAAGATCAAGAAAATTAACATTATAGAGACTTTGTATTCTGTGAACGGTAGAGTGTCGGAAGAACACCGGGCGGGTACATGAAACGGTCTGTATCTCTCTGGTTAACTTACGCGGAATTCGAAAATTAACAATATTAAGAAGTACAGGCATGATATGGTACCATGAACTAGCTTTTAAAGAAATAACAGATCAGAACGATTTCGTCGGCAGTGAAGTGATGGCAATGATAATAATCCAGCAGAATTTGAGCGACATCCAGAGTGATTTCAAGCAACGTTCAAGATGGCTGGGCGCTCAGAGAGTAGTTAAACTTTGGCCGGGTGGCTGAATCGGGTGACAGACAGACAGACAGACAGACAGACAGACAGACGACAGACAGACAGACAGACAGACAGACAGACAGACAGACAGACAGACAGACAGACAGACCAACATTAGTGCGTTTAAGTTCCCCAAGAAAGACTATCGTCTTAAAAAGCGGGATATCTGGCACTGGGTGTCGTTCCCCGGCTGTTTCTTCAACGCTTCTTTCACTTGATTCACAATTCGTTCTGCCCTTCCATTACTATCAGTGTGATAAGGTGCTGTAAACACTGAGCGGATGCCATTAATCTTGAGGAACGCTTGCACCTCCTCGCTCGTGAATGCGTTTCCGTCGTCAGAAACGATAACATTGGGAACACCGTGAGTGCTCGCAGAGTGCACTTATCAGTACACGTAGAGCCGAGATCACCGCCGAAGCCTTCATGGAAGGCATAATCTTCGCTTCAGCCCAGTTGGAAATCGCGTCCCCCATGACGGGAAAAAGTTCGCTTGCACTGGTCTCGCAAAGTCGATGTGCAAACGGCTCCAAGGTTGATCTGTCTTAACCCAGAAGTGAACTGGTTCTTTTGAAAAGCTTCGACGTTTCGCTTGACATATTTCACAGGGACGCACAAAATCTTCGATTTCTTGTCCATTTTTTGCCACCATATTAGTGATTTTGCTTGACTCTTCATAGCTGTCATGCCAGGATGATTTGCGTGCAACACACGAAGAACGTCATTTCTTATTGCTTGAGGTATGACCACTCGATTTCCCCAGAGGATGCAATCCTTGTAGCAGAAGCCGCAAGATCGTTGTGGAATTTTGTTGGCCAACCAGAGAGAATGTAATTCTGCAGCGTGGACAAAATAAGGTCCTTCTTCGAGAGTTTCCGCGATGTCAGATGCTTGAAAGGGTGGGTACTCCACAACGCCCAACAGCGACGCGTCACAGGTGACTGCGTCTCGTCGTCGCATCCCAGTACAGGAAGACGGCTTAATGCCTCAGCGTCGCTTTTGCGGCGCCCTGGCCGATATTCCATGGTGTGGTCATATGAAGCCAAAAGATGAATCTAAGGAAGCATTCATGGGGAAGCAACTTCCGGAGTGCGTTTCTCTATGTTAAACAATCCCAGCAGACGCTGGTGATCATTCGTAGTAATGAAGTTACGTCTAGCCAAATACTGGTGAAACTTCTTTACCCCATGCATGATGGCTAAATCCTCCTTGTCAATCTGCGCATACTTTCGCTTGCTCGATCCAAGCGTTTTAGGAGCGTATGCTATTGGCGTTCTTTGCCATCTTGTTCCCTGTAGGCACCGTCCACTCACCAGAGGGAGCTGCGTTGCTCGCACTGGCCCCTCCCAAGTTGCTGGCATTGGCCGTTAGAGGCACGCAGAACCCTTACAAAAATTGTTTAGATAGTCTATATAGAGTTTGTAGACATCTGTTGATAAAATCTATTGACGTTCTATAGCTGTGTTCTTTAGACTGGTCTATAGACAGTATATGGAATAGTGGCCACACTCGGTTTTATAGACTAGTCCACAAGAAAGTCTAAGTCTATAGCTTGGCTATAGAAGGTCTGTAGATTGATAAAATTCATGCGTTTAAACCGATGTCTGCAGAATGTCTATAAACAAATGTCTATAGGCTCATATAAATCTACTTTGATTCACTTTGCCTATAAAATAACCACAGACAAATGTCTGTAGATTGTCCATAAGCTATTCCTATGAACCAGTATATAGAGTGTCTACGGACTTATTGCCTCACAAATATACTGTGGTCTACAGATTGCCTGAGGCAGTTCCTGTGGACTAGTGATGTATAAATTTATCCCAATAAATCCCGGAAAAGAAAACGAGGCAAAGCACCAGAAAAGAATGACAATCACAAGCGCTGACTTACAACAGAGCTTTAATCAGGAAAAAGATACAAAAATATAAACTTACGACAAAGCATGCGCGAAAAATAAATCCAGACCCATCTTTGCATACAATGTAACGATGCTACTTCTGTGTTAACAGAACTTTTACTAGACAGACGATGTATGGTTCATGAAACAAAGAAAATATGGAGTGGCAGAACCAATATTTGCCCCAATTTTTCTCACACAGATACAGCAACAAGGAGAGCATGCACTCGCTTAACGAGTTTAATTGAACTGAAGCTCACATCCACCAACGATAATTTACATATACGTGGTGTGCTACTTCGAATGAATTAATAAGTTTGTAGTTGCATGTGTGTACTTACTGTTACTACCAGTTCAAAACGTGTTTCAGACAAATGAATTGCTTTACAGTGAGCCTCGTGTACAAACGTAATGAACGAGCGAATGGGAATTTTTTCGAGGGCCTCGTTTCTTTGTTAGACACAACCAAAATAATCGAACAGACAATTAAGCCAGGGAAAGCATAGCGGACAATAATTGTCGTCTTTAATTGTGGTGTAGTAATAATGGCGTACGTTGAAATTGATTACAGTGGGCGAAAAATCACCCTTTCCGTCAGTGGCATCTGAATCTACAACCTTCTTTACGCGTCTGGCGCTTCCCCGTTTACTTCGTTGGGTACTTATGTATTTGTAATCTCTAGGAGTCTCAGCCAGCGCGCCGCACGTAGCCCAGGCGGCGAGTTTGGAACATTCATTTTTGACAGAGGGCATCACGTGGCACTTGATCTTAGCTCCACGTAATAATAATAATAATAATATCTGCGGTTTAACTTCCCAAAACCACGATATGATTATGAGAGAACGCCGTAGTCGTGGGCTCCGGAAATTTCGACCACCTGAGCTTCTTTAACGTGCACCTAAATCTAAGTACACGCGGGCCTCAAACATTTTCGCCTCCATCGAAAATGCAGCCGCCGCGGCCGAGATTCGATCCCGCGACCTTCGGATCAGCAGTCGAGCGCCATAACCATTAGACCACCCGCGGCGGGGTCTTAGCACCACGTAGCAGCTGACCAATAAACCCTCGCTGCTAACTTGACGGCTTTAAGTCTACCGGGACGACGCCCTCGCTGAATCTACGAAAGAAGGGGATCTTTTCGATCATTTTGGTTGTGTATAAAAAGAGAAACCAGGCCCTAGAAAAAATCCCCTTTTTTCTTTCATTCACCGCGAAGTCCTTGCCCAGCTGACTTATGCCTCAAGTTCGCATGCGACGTTTATCGGTCACTGGCCGCCTCATGGAGAGATCGCGTGCCACATGACGCACTCTGGCAAAAAAGAGTGTTCCACACTCACCGCCTTGAGCACGAGTGGCACTGGCTAACACTCCAGGGACTACACATACATAAATACCAGCGAAGTGTACGGCGGAGCGCTTTCTCCGTCGTAGCTCATCGTTGAGCATCAGGCGTTTAGATACCATCAGCGCAAAGGGCCTTTTGGTTCACTTTAATTCCATTTCAATTTAGGCCATTATTACTACACTACAGTTAAAGCCAACAATTAAGTCCGCTATGCTTTCCCTTGCTAATCGATTGATTGGTTGAGTATGTACACACCCAAGAGCTACGATCCGCGACATACAGACTAAAATCCCTCAATATAGAACAATTACGTCCTATCTTGCAAAAACGGTGGCGGCAACCGTAGACGGCGACGCAGCTACAACCACATAGCCTCTGAGCAGCATGCGTATGCATGACCGCGCCGTGTGTGGACATGGGTCTCTCTATCTGCACACCCGTCTATTTGATAAAGTTGATTTGCACGTTAGTTACTATAACTGTGCTTATAACATATTGATGGGGTTTAACATTCCAAAACCACGATTAGTGAGCGACGCCGTAGTAGAGGGCTCCAGAAATTTTGACAACCTGGGGTTCTTTAACTTGCACCTAAATCTAAGGACACGGGCCTCAAGCACTTCGCGAGCCCTCAAGCAAGAGCGACCGCCGCGCCGGGATTCGATCTCCGCACCTGTGGGTCAGCAGTCGAGCACCCTAACCACTAGACCACCGTGGCGTGTAACTATGCTTATTGAACGGTAACGGCTGCTGCATTTCCACCATAGAAGGGTACGGGGCGACCAGTATGTTTAAAGCAGGACTCATTTTATAGTTGACAACGCATGTGTACGTTATTTCATGCAAGGATGCCGCATTGCCATACAGTCAAAGAGAAGGGCGAAACAACACAAGGCCTGCATACACAAACATAGCATCGCGTAATGCCAACGCGTAGTCTTCAGGCTGTTTTAGCTCTAATCGACGCACACGGCAACGCAGCTCCGCCGGGAAGCGTATAACGAACACCACAGAAGGCAGAGACACCAGTAAGCACGCATACTTTCGTATTAAACACTTCCTCTTGCACACATCTCTGTTATGGCAGCTCGCCGCTCAGGCAATTTTACTTACACATAGTCGTCATGCACAGTCACGCGATTTGGCAACGTTCTTGAACTCACCGAAGAGCGATATTCGCTGTGGCTACAGTCTCGTCAAAAGAAGGCGCGCGCTTGTGAGCTTGTTCAAAGCTTCGCGCTTGGTTGGGGCTACGACAACAACATGCCGTCACGTTTCCATGTCAAACAACGATGCGGCCGTCCCGACACGCGGTGTAGTACGTGTCCATTCCACGACTTCCAGCGACGATACCGCACGTAATATTATCACACGGTAGAAATACTGCGCGCAAACAAACTTATTTCGGCCTTAAGGCTCTGTTGATACTCCGACGTCAGACGCGAGCGCCCGCGAGGACGTTGCGTTTCGTCACGCCGAGCTGGCGACGCTACGCCAGGCGCAAACGCTACAGTCGAGCCGGCTCCAACGCGCCGGTGCGATCGCATCTAGAGGAGCGCATGCGCAGTAAAGCGAAGAACGCCCGCGCCACCTGTCAGGAACCGACGAAACAGCCCGCGAAGCAGGTTCCTGTACATGCGAGTCTGGCGCATCTGGCGCGAAATGCAGCAGGATCTATTCGGCGCCGAGCGACGCCCGAGCGCGCCAGCAGCCGTCGACCGCGTCGGCGGTCAGCCGACGCCGGACTATACAGCGCTGTTTTTTGCTGACGTAACGTCGCCGTGACGCGCACGCTCGCTCGTCGACGTTACGCTGGAGTATATCAGAGCCTTTACACACTGCGCTGCAAGAACTTCTTTTACAACGACCCTCACATGCGTCAACTGCCTGAACGACTTAAACATAAGTGCGCCTGCGCGCCCCCTGGTTTGAACTGATTGGCTCTCGCTCAGCGAGCGATTTGAAACTGAGTTGCAGCTGCGCGTTCTCTTCCGTTCGTTTGCCGCACTGGTTCTCGTTTTTCTCCCCTTCCTTATCGTGTTCGCTTCGCGCGCCTTCACGATTCACGTCAGTGCCTGAACGAAAAAGCAACTCCTGAGTGGGGAGGCCGCGTCCGAGCGATTCTTCAATTCTCTTTCCAGTGCTTGCTGTTTAAACATACCAGTTCGTGGACCGTTCGTGTCAAGGATATGTACACGAACGGTCCGTTTTTACTACTACCTGTAACAGCTGTTGCCCTCACGGCTGTGTCCGTGTGTACGACCACAAGCATGTGGAAAACTTGAGCCTTTGACAGCAAGTGTCCGCGGTGCCGAGTGATATCTCTTTGGAATTTGCACCGAGCCAGTGTCACCATCGATGCCTCGTCCTTAGGCGATTCAGCTGGAACTTCTTTCTTATTGATGTTCCCCGTTATTTTAAACTAATATATTCTAAGCGGGACATGTAAGCAAGCGCATACACACATTATCAATTTGAAATCGCTTACTGAAACAAGATTTAAAATTACATTGCACGTCGTCGTAATGAAAACTGAAAAATGCATATTTGTTGAAGAACACCTTAATTAACATATTACCTTCTGAAATTGTCGTGAAAATGATCAAATATAATGAGCTAGCGAAAGGGCCACAGCTAATTCGCAAAATAGTTTTAACAAAATTGGTTTCTGGGCACAGTGCTTCGTATATGAAAAGAATGGCGAAATACTGTATCTTGAATAGTAACAAAAATGAAAGCACTGCAGTGGGCCTTGCTATTTGTGTCTTGAAAAAGAGCTGTTGTACTCTGTTCACTGTTTGCCCATCGTCCCGCTTCAAAGCTGCGCTTTCCAGTATTCCACGAAATACATTGCCCTTTGCGTTGTAGCAACGAAGGCGGAAAGAACCACACAGTCCTTGCAGTACATCCAGTCGGTGGGCTATACAGTGCGACATACTTACTGGAGACATCTTTAGTTCTAATGTGAGCATGCGAGTTACGAGGGGAAATATATATGTGCCATGTGCGCCAGAATGTGTAAATGAGATATAAAAAAAACGCATTCCTGCTCAATTTCACATGGTGGTTCAATTACATAACGAGCCCCCTTAGTTCCTTTTTAACATACCTTACAGCTAGGGCCCGATGGGGCAATACGGAGTGCATGCTGAGATGTTATATAAACAAAAAGGTAGCAAAATTGCATAAAGTACACACGTCTGATAAAATTTCAATGGAAAACCTTATTATCAGCAAAAAAATTAAATAACTCCACTTTAGCTTCTGTCTTTAGACAGTCTATAGACTGGGATTTGACAACAGGAAATAACACCAATACATCAACTTTTGTTTATAGACACTCTATACACTGGGATTATACAAAAAATGAACTTCATCAACTTCACTTTTGTTTATAGATTGTATATAGACTAACAATAGAAAAATAGAACCATACGCTTTCTAAAACCTTTGTTTATAGACAATCTATAGAACGCGATTAGACAAAGGTAACACGCCATTTATAAACCTTTGTCCATAGATTATCAAAAGATTTTCTTTAAGCAAAAGACTAAATATACATAAAGGCGAGCTTATCTACAAGAAGTTTGCAGACACTCTATAGACTGTCTAAATCCATTTTTGTAAGGGAAAACAGACGCGCGAACGCGTCCCCCGTGTAGCCCGGCCACAGTCCGCCCACTTATTCAGGGAGGGAGACGCGCACATCGCGTTCCATTTTGAGCAACCCCGTCTCATTATTGCGTTTTTTATCCGCTAAGTTTTGCGTTCTGGCGCTGCAGTCACACTAGAAAACTCGACTGCATGGTGCCTATGAGCCAGCACGGCTTTAATTCCAACAAGTGAAGCGTCGCACGCCAGCACAATGGTGGCGTTTTTTCGAAATGAGCTAAATCTAGAAATCGAAACCAGCTCAAATATTGCTCCATTGGCAAGTACAGTTTCTCAACTTTCCCCTGAAAGAGTTATGAGAACGAAATGGGTTAAATGCCAACAGCTACGCGTGCTCACAGATGTCGTTTCAAAACAAAATTGAGCCAGATCCATGCGCTGTATGGATCGAAATGAGTCAAATCCAGTGTGCCAATAGCAGAGCGCTTCAGGATCACGTGACTCAGCAAACATGGAAGCCTCCATGTGATTTCCCACCTGACTGCACTGCGTGTTTTCTGAGTGTTTCTGCAAGTTTTGTTCCCCTTTCGGAGCTGGATTATCAAGGATTCTGATGGAAGTGAAGGATCGGCGAGAGATCTGTCCCCAGACGTCGACGACATCGCGAACAGAAGCAATGTCGACGCCGGAGAAACAAGAATGCGCCGCTGCCGGAATTTCAAGAAAGTTTTTTCAAGAATGCCGCATTGCATTCAATGCCTCAATTTAATATGAGCCAAATTCAATGTTATCATGCTACCGCTGCATAATTTTAAATTGATTGTGGCCAGAAACTTCCCCTAGCCGACATGTAAAACATATCATAGAATAGCTTTTACAGCATTGTACTTAGTTTGCATAGCATGTCGTTTTCTCAAATTCTCTTTGGATGGATTTGACTCATTTCGAAAAAAAAACGCCTCAAGTTGGTTACTTCAGGTCATACGAAATAAAAATCTGCTACAGACGATAACGAGTTCTTTAGGCGCAAGAAAGGCTCGGTCGTCCTGGCTATTCGAGCTCCAACCACTGTCTTTGTCCAACAATCGGTTAAGCGGTTCCGCGATTTCTGCTTTTAAAGACGATAGTCTATTTTGGGGAACTTAAACGCAGAAATTTTGGTCTGTCTGTCAGTCTTTCTGTTTGTCTGTCTGTCAGCCGATTCAGCCACCCGGCCAAAGTTGAACCACTTGCCCAAGGGCCAGCCATCTTGAACTGGTCTGTAGGTTCATACTTGTGTACATTGTCGATCAAAGGAAAACATTACGCATATCTGAGGCGCAACATCACAACGTAAGTATTAGGTGGTGTGTTCCTTTATGAGAAAATACATAGATACGTAATTCTAAAGCCCCTAGTTTCTGAATTAAGCTGCGCAGAAAATGCGGCTGCGTTGAAAATGCAACGCTATGACGGTGACGAACGCCCTCTGCCACGGAAGAAGGAAACCCTATACACAAGCTCATGTTTCCCGACGTATGCCAGATGGTACTCATATCTCACGCAGGCGCTTGTCTATCGTCTTTCGGCGGCATTTGCAGCGTAGCACGCAGATACGCGGCCATTTTTCTTTTTGGTATTGGCTGTAAAAATTAATTAGCCCAATGAACGATTGCAGTCCCTTATTTTATGACGGCGTCGGTGCGTTCAAGATCGCGTCCACTTTTCTTGTAGAAGGATGAATGCCCATAGCGTCAATCACACGACCTAGAAACTCAATGCTCGACTTGCGGAATTCGCGTTTTTCTTTGTTCACGCGCAGACGTGCGTTCTGTAGCAGGGTGAGCACTGCCTCTATGCGTTCGCCGTGCTCTTCTGGCGTCTCTCCTGATATGAAGATGTCATCGAGATAGCATTTGACTCCCGATACTGTTGCCAACAACGTGTCCATGGTGCGCTGAAACAACCACGGCGCTACGGAAATACCAAGAGACAGTCTGCGCACTTTAAATACGCCCTTCATAGTGTTTACAGTGTAGACATCAGCTGATTCGTCGTCCACAACAAGCTGTTGATAGTACTGGACCAAATCCAGCTTTGTGAAAATTTTGCTTGGCCCTAGCATTGCTAGCATTTCATGAGTTGTGGGCAAGGGATAGACGCTACTTTGAACAGCCTTATTCACAGTGCTGCGTTAATTACCACACAAGCGTACGGAACAATTTCGCTTTCTCACAACTACGATGGGGGTAGTTCATGTACTGTAGTGGCTCCCACACGCCTAGCTTAAACAAGCCTGTCTATCTCTGCTGCCACGTCATATCGAAGGGCAAACGGTACTGCCCTCCTCTTCTAAAACACCGGACGTGCTTCATTGTTTAAATCAGTGATCACTGGGACTTCAGTACATCTTGGAAGATCATTCCCAAAGACCTCTTGAAACCGCTGAAGCACTTCTGACTCATCAGATATGTTTTTATTCCTTGAATTTTAAATCCTAAGGCTTCAAACCAACTTATAACACGAAAGTGTTTTATGCCGGGGTCCACCACGGCTCCACTGACGGATTTCCGTCACGGATATCACGTTGCAAAATATAAAGACTAACGGTGGGCAACGAAAAAAGCCAGAAGAAAAAGTTCTGCCACCGGGAATCGAACTCACCACCCCTCGCTCCGCAGCGCGAAACGATTCGGCCACGGACGGCATGTTCTTCGTCATGCTAACGGCGAGCTATTTATATGCACCATTTGCCGGTGGCCGTACTCAGAGATCTATGTTACATCGCGTGTTTTCGTCATCATTACCCAGATGGCGCGAAGGGCTCGAATAGCGTAGAATAGCGCGCTGTAAGGTCGTCGCCGTTGCGACGAGCGGTCGCTTCTACAGGGCGTGGTCGCTAGTGCGCGCGCTAATCTCGTGATCACGGTGGTTTGTGCGTCTTGCGTTGAGAGCACGAAGGTCACTTGGCTCACTGCAGCGGCCGCTTTTGCGAAAGGAGCGCGGTGCTCACGCAGAAATAAGTTACAAATGTGACAGTTAGTTCGCGCTCATCCTGTGTATGTTCGTTCCGTGCGTCCTTTCTGTTTAAGCAGAGCGCTGCAAGTTTCAAGCTGCTCGCGGTTCTTCGCGTGACATTACAATTTGTTGCTGTAGCATTCATTCCTTCGCCCTTGGGGCGAAAGAATACACAACAAACGCTCAACTACGTCTGTGAAGACACGTTTCACTTTCGTGTTATACCGATTCCTATGACAGATGGATCAGCCATGTTTTTTCCAAGAAGACTGCAGCCTTGCTTGTTCACCACTGGCAAAATGCACGTTTTTCTTTGGAAACACATTTCGACCACTGCTTTTCCCAGCATCTTAAATGGCTCTTTCGTGCAAGTCACAAGCTGCGTTCCGGTACTGACTAGCGGAATTTTGCCTGCGCATCCTTCAATTGCTCGCGACGTTTTTTGACTAACCAGCGAGTGAGACCATGTTGAGTCTACTTCCATCTCCACCTCTTTCACTTGGATCAGCACAGTCGTAACAAATTTTCCTGACTCGTGAACTTCGTAAACAGAGTAAAACTCTTCCACTTCGTGCAACGGCCTGCTCGCCTTGCTTTGCTTTCATGCCGGAGCTTTTCCTGGCTTCTGTGCCGCAGTTTGATTATGGCTTGAGGGCGATTCTTTCCGAAGTGGCAAGCTCTAGTGATATGGCCTCTTTTTTGCAATAGTGACAAGCTTCATAACGAAATTTGCAAGTTTTAGAACTGTCCTCACCGTCGCTGCGGTAACAGACGACATCTCTGGATGCAGCTGGCTCCCTTGGGCTTGTTTCGTCGACGGCCGCATCGCGTGTGCATTTCGCGTCGCTGGGGCTCTGTGTCCTGATTTCTCGTTGCTGCCGTTGAGTTGCTTCCGCTGTCACGGGGGCCATGTACGAGTATGTCAGGTTCTCTTTCTGCCTGTAGGCGTTGTTGCACCGCCTCGTTGCTGATGCCGAAGATGAAACGGTCTCGCATCATCTCGTCCATAAGAAGCGTGTTCTCTCCGAAGCCACAGTTTTCAGCCAGTTTTATCAGTGCTGTCACGTAATCTGCAATGCTTTCGCATTGCGCTTGGCTACGCTTGTAAAATAAAAATAAACCGTACAGCACAGATAGCTTCGGATGCATGTGTTCTCGGACCGCTTTCTTGATCCTCTCGTAGCCTGCAGCAATCAGTCTTCCGGGTTTGACCTGCGTCACGATGAGACTGTGCGTTTCTTCTCCACAGGAGCTCAGCAAAACCACACGCTTTTCTTGATCCTTCAAAAGCTTGCTGGCTTCGCAATACATTTCAAGTCGTTCCACGAACTCGTCCCATGACGCACTTGAGCCGAGACGGTACTCCCCGATGCCGCTGACTGGCATTTCCCAGCGCGTCTTGTTCGGGCCTGCGCTGGTGCGCTGCCTGTCTTCGTCGCCAACTGTAATGGACGTGACTCGGAGCCAGACGCTCAGCAAAAGGACGAAATGTTTTTTGCGCGTCCCGTTAAATAACGGCAAACAGATGACGTCATTCGCACGTGGCTCGCGTGCTTCTCAACCCAGAGAGCGGCGTTTGCTGCCGCGTCCTAACAAGGACGAACATGGGGCTCTTTGTGAGGTAGATTCTGATCGATCAAAATGCGTGACCTTCAAGTTCTGCTTCCTCGATGGCATTGAGAATGGCGTGATGGGTAACGTTGTCATAGGCACATTCTACGCCTAAGAACAGAGCTACCGAAAGCCGCTTCTTAATTTTCTGCTGCTGAGCGGAGGTCACTAAGTGAATTACGCTATCGATTGAAGACCGACCCGTCGAAAGTCAGCGATAGCATCAGGACAGATGTTATAATATCCTCCCCTGCCATGCGTGTCAGCAGCATCCTCTCCCAAGTGCACATGCTTCAAAGATAACCTGATATTAGGTCCAAACTCATCATGTTTATACTGGGGAATGTGCATTCTTTCATCTCGCTAACATTCCCCGAGACGGAGCATATGACACATGCAGCAAATAAAATTGATTCTTTTAGTATTCTGATATGTAAAGATTTATAAATGTACTTATAATTCTGTTTAACTTTCTAAGCATACAATCAACACACTTGAACGACATGCATTTTTTTCATTATTCAAAGTTTACTGACACAAATGATGCAGGCAATGCCCCAGGACAACGCAAAAAAGTTCATATAAATTGAGGTTGCCTCATTTTGCTAAGGCATGATTTATTACTTGGGAAGAGTAATGCGATTCATTTCACCACGAGATGACACTATAAATAAACAGACAATGCACGCCTTGTGACAGGAAAACATGCTATATAACTTGACAGGTGTCGTTGTAAACTTGGAAGCTTGTGGAATTCCAGCTGTACGCCTTAAACTGGGCTTCACAGAGTGGAGGTATAAATGATAGGGAATCGTTTCTGACCCTCAAGTCATACCACTTTCCACCTGAAGAAGTACTTGTGAGGCCTAAAAAAAAAGACACATCGCATGTTCAATCAAGCCATTTACATGTTTACCTTTTGCGAATTTTCTCACTATAGAGTGAACTAACATGTTTTGTAAATTAGTTCATTCATTACACAGTGAAAGTCTGTAAACATACCAAATTATCTTTAGTGAGCTAAACTACTGTAATTTTATGTCTCAAGTTCTGTAATTGTAATAAGGTTCTTCAGTAGAATATGTTATAGCTTATTTCTCATGGGCGATGACGACAAGGTTAGGGCGCATTTTCTCAGAAGACTTCTCACAGTTTACAAAGAAGGTCGCGTCTTTAAATGTATGCAAATATTACGTCATAATGCGTACTCATGGGTGTTATACGCCAGCTCAAGGCGTAGGCCTCAGTGGAGGCTTCATAGTGAAACTTTACTATAGTTGCCTCAGTTTCTAATTTAAGACGCTCACACGTGCCAACACACCTCGACGAGGTCTCGTTCCTGAAAGTATCGTTTCAAAAATGAAACAAGATAGAAACTCTCTCGTGGATGTGTTTACGTCAATATTGCTAAGTGGCGAACTTTCTTCTACGACGAGCATGTCGAAATGACAGAAATATACCCGTTTCCTCTGGAGAAACCCATCACAATTGCTGTAACCTGCTGTGGTCCACGTTTGCACATGTTGTCGAATATAAGATAGAGCAGCCTTTTGTTGGTTCAAAAACATTGGAAACGATAGTAGAAGACGCGCTGCTATCCGTCGTTTCTTAAAGAAGTCACCTATACTCTGTTTCACAAGATGTAGGCAGTGCAGCCAAAGGTAGAGCTCTCTCGTCCAATCAGGTCTGTAGGGGCACAGGAAATAGTCCCTGAAATATTTTAGCAATCCAGTTCTATTTTGCAAGCTACACCCACACAAATTGAAAATATTGTTAGGATTGATTTTCTCAAAGCGTGCAGAGTGTTTTTATCATTAATGGAATTAAAAGAGAAAGCCCGCATGGACGCACCTCTGCGGAGGCTTGTTGAGAGGTGATGATGCGCCGTCTTTCGGAATCATGGCGTCGCCCGAGTTGGTTGTGTCTGTCCAAGATGCTTCTCAAGCTGTGCGACCAGCGAGCCACCCTTCGAAAGTGCGCGGTTTTCCCAAGCTGGCGACGCAATTAGCTTTAAATGTTTTTGAAGGGCTTCGCGTCGAGTGCGGGGACAGTGCAAATGTGGATGCACTTACCAAGAGGACCGCGAAACAGATCCAGGGGAGCGAGCGAACGCTGTATCGGTGAAAAACGGTTATGTAAGACGCCGACTAAGTCCTACCACGGCAGAAGCGTTCTTGTGGGAAAGGCCGTGATCTGAAAAAAAAATCACAGCATATCCACGGAGTGAATGATGACGAGTGGGCGAAGCTGCGGAGGTTCATCGGTAAACCGTGAATCTTCCGTGAATTCTGCCCAGTACATCATCACCGGCGTGAGATCGGGCGCGTTTATACTAAAGGTTCGATGAGTTATGACGACTTGCAGCTCACTTTAATTTTACATGTACGCTGTGAATTTTCATTGTTTAGAAAACCATTGCTTTAGAAAACATCTGGCGTCTTTCGTTAAGCAGCTGGCGTCTTTTCGTTTTGCTTTAGAAACATCTGGCGTTCTTTCGTTTTGCTTTTAGAAAACATCTTGCGTTTCCGTTGGTTTATTTCATCAATCAACGGCGTTTTGAACAAAATTTTTATTGTTTAATCACGCACAGGAGAAATCTCACCAGGCACTACCTTGGAGGTAAACAATGGCTGCTAATGGGAATGAGACTCAGAAGAAGTCGGCTTTTAGCTGACACTTACACTTCTACTAACGTTTCCTACTGGAACATGCCAATGGCTGCTAATGGGGAATGAGAGACAGAAGAATTCGGCTTTTAGTTAACGCGCACGCTGCGAATTTTTTATTGTTCAACAACGCACAGGAAAAATCTCCCACCGGCACCATCTTGGAGGTCAAGATCTGGTACTAGCGTTACGACTGGTTACGCACTACTACGAGGGACGAACGGGTGCCGCCTTAAGGAGCTTCGCCCCTAAAAAAGCTGGACAATTTTGACCTCAGCGTCTTGCAAAGAGTGGTTCATGGCGTTTGTTAGAAAGGCGAAATTCCAACTATCGCCGAAGTAGTGCAGCGTTTCAAAGAAGACGAGATACTACCGACCGTGTCGACGACGACGATGCAGAGGATGCTCAAAAGCTTGGCTTCAGGTAGAAGAAACGCTCTCGGAACGCCCTTCTCATAGAAGCGACGCACATTGTCCAGAGTCGCCGCAGGTATCTGCGCCAAATAGCGGAGCTGCGACGCCAGGGTAGGGTAATTTTTTTCACCGACGAAACGTTCGTCAACGCTGGTCATACGCGTAGTCGGGTGTGGATAGGCGGCACTGTCAGTCTACGTACGAAGCCCGTCGATCTGGTTTGTCGACTGGTCTTCGAAACACCAGTGGCAAAGGAGGTAGACTTATTGTCACGCACTGCGGTGGCGAACATGGTTTCGTTGAAGGCACAGCGGAAGTCCTCCAAGCTAAAATAAGTAGGAGGTCCCCTTTCAGCCTTGTGCTATGGGACCTCCTTCTGTATATACTAACCCCAATGCGTGTATATTCTTTTGCGACAAATAAAGATTTTTTTTTTGACCACTACAAAAAGTGGTTCTCCCTGAAGCGGCTTCCACTACTACCACCTGGTAGTGTTATAGTCATGGATAACGCACCTTAGCATTCTATGAAGCAGGTAAATGTGCCGCGTATGAGTAGCCTAAGAAAGGACATACAGGCCTGGCTTTCCGAAAAAGGTGTTCCGTGGAGCAGCGACATGGTGAATGCGGAGCTCATGAAGCTTGTCGACAACGTACACACAAGCGGGGACCGATACCGTGTGGACTGCATTGCTGAGGCTGCTGGTCACCTCGTTGTGCGCCTACCTCCCTACTACTGCCAGCTTAACCGCATAGAGCTTGTTTGGAGTGACGTGAAGGGCTTCATAGCAGCAGCAAACAAGACGTTGAAGCTTCAAGACGTTCACACTCTACTATGCCAAGGAATTAAGCAAGTAACCGCTGAGAAGTGGAAGAGATATGTGGAGCATGTTATCGCCCAGGAAAATGTAATGAGAAAACTGGACCACTTCATCGATGATGTTGTTGATTCCAATGCAGCTGTCGTAATCACCCTGGAGGACGAAACAATGAGCAGTTCAGATTTAAGTTGTGATGAGGACCATGAAATGTGAGCTCTTGTAACAAGCTCACGTCTATCATTACATGTGTGCGTAGAGGTCAGGATCATTGAGTACTATCGTAGTGACAGTAGCCAAAATGAAAACACAGAACTGTCTGCTATTATGACAAGGAGTCAAGCAAGTCACACTGAGAAGTGAAAATAAAGCTTCATATTGATTGATTCATTTGTTCGTTAAGTGATTCAGTGACTGAACTAAGTATTCTTATACACGGTGCATAAACAATAAAAAAGCTCTAACACCCCAAGAACTTATACGAACCGGTGGACGATAAATAGAGAAGGTCGGGCCAGTTTCACTGCAACGCTGATCGTCCCGTCCGTAAATAAGCAAAACAGATCAAAAAGGTACCAAGCGCCATCTGCTACAAAAATTAAACGATAGTTATTATAGTACACCTACTTCTATACATACGGGGCCACCAGTCGAATTAACGGACGCGACATCCGCGTAGGAACACACTTATTAGTGCGCTCTGTCATGATTGGCTGAGAGCGCCCGTACCTCCCACAACGCTGCCAACAGCTTGTGAAACGGACTATACCTCTTTCACGGAAAAAATTGCAGTGCCGTTCGCCAAAGTTAAGGATAGCACACAGGAAAGTCTATTCCATGATGTTCCACTGCATTGTTAATTCAGTTCATTCATCTTTAATTCACTAAACTATCTTTAAAATTTTGTTCATTATTATTTGATATTCATTGAATTACAGACGGCTAACGTGGCGCGACAACTTATTCGGGCAATTTACGTCAGCTGGAACGCAGCGAAATGATACGAACATCTTTTTCTGTGTTTGTTAGAGCAGCCTAGTACAGAACTGCTTCGCTCGCCGCATTTCTGCTTCTACGGTGTGCTCAATGCTCCGAATGCACCAGAAGCGTCTGTTGAGGTTTTACAAGTATGGATACTAGTAGCTCCCACCTTCGGACCGTAAAGTTTAAGCAAACAAGAAATGAGTCACATTCAAAAGTTGAGAAAAGTTCACACGATACCTTAACAATCTCGCGGATGGCAGCTTCGCGGCGCGCGCTTTCGCGAACTGCCGTCACCAGGGGATAAATAGGCACTGCATATTTTTGGAAAGGTCTATTTACAGTGTACTCCTGCGAATATATTTTAGCAATAAATGATGCAGTATCATACATAATGTCTTTATTGCACAGCTATTTACCGTCTTGTATATACTCGGAACCACAGGAATAAAAGGTAAATCGTCGTCGTAATGTTTATGTCCGCTTCAGGGCAAAGGCTCTACAAATAATCTCAAATCAACGCTATCTAACTGATTTTATTTTATGTCCGTGAACCTGCTAATTCTGTCAGTCCATCTACTTGCTGGCTTCGGCGGCGCTTCGCATCCGTTGGTGACCATACCAGTGCGCTTAGTGGCCACCGGCAGCATCTTTTCAAAATTAGGTGGCTGGCTCATGTGAATGTTTCTGCTTAATGCAAACTAGAATATTGGTTGTACCTGCTATATCGCACATTTTCCCGTTTTCCATTGTCGAAATGCTACTTATTTCATTTTCTGTTTTAATGCACGCTCTTTGTCTCTTAGCGTTTTTTGTGGCAGAATTACTGATTGGCAGTACTACTTCGTAGACAACCCTGTCGAGAAATTGTAACTACCAAACTCCAGCAAAAGCGATTCGCCTTCGAGTTAGCCTCTAGGTAATTAGAGTACGACGCTGCCCGCTCAGCCCGTGAAGGAGCTCAAGTGATTGCGATTCCCCTATCAAGACAATTTAACACGAAATATGCAACTGCGCTCGCCATTACACATAGCGATGCCCGCTCCGGGTGCTTCTGGATCAACTGGACTCGAGACCATTTTCTGCAACGGAGGTTCTAGGAACATGGACATCTCCCTCGAAGGCACAGAAGGCAATGAAAGCGTAACTGACCTACTTAAAGTCAACAGGTTTGTGCGACCGCCTCTAGACCACATTTGATCCCCCAAGTGCGCGCGTGATTCTCTCAATCTATTTCTTCAGTATCTCTTTTCACCCCTTAATCCCTCCCCCAAGAACAGGGTAGCAAACCGGACATGTGTCAGGTTAGCCTGTACGTCATTCCTTGCTTCTTTCTATCTGTCAAGAGCCGCTGCGAGTTGTCCGAAAACCCCGAGACAAATTTAAATAACGTAAAATGCACGGAATCAGTTAAGCTAAATAGTACCGAGAACTGTGGCAGGTTATTAACGATTCATAGCGGGTATAAGGAACACAGCGCCAAATGAACGAGGTCCAAGAACTAGTGGACACAATATGAGCGCTGAGTGGACACAACACCTGCGCGCGGGTTGTGTCCACTCATTTTTAGTTGTCGTTCATTTTGCGCTGTTTTGCTCATACCCGCTATGAAATGTTCAGCTAAGGGCAAATCCCTTAGCTCCCTTAGTATGACAGAGTGAGCACTAAGGAACATGAAAAAGTTATATTGGAGTCAGATATTTGTAGAAAGTAGTGTAAACAGAAATCACATCACAGAAATCCATCAAATAAGGCTCGTTGCGGTACCTGATGGATGAAGTCTCAAGCACGCGCTTCTTTCTACGTGGTTTCAGCACCTGGCGAAATGCAAATTTCACCTAAACAATAGACCAAGGCGCACGAATGCCTAAAACGCATAAAAAAATGGGTTCAACTAAGGGTTGTATCTGTAAAAGTGGACATTAAGGCATGTCATAATCTAAATTTAAAAAAAAAATTTAGCATCTCCCGCTAAATGGGACCACGTGGCGATGCGAAGTCGGAGCGCTTGCACGATCGCGTTCCGTTGACTTTCATTGGGCATGCTACCGACCTCGCGTCGTGGAACGCGAAGAGGAACGCTACACGCGTCGTGTCTTCCCTCTCTAGCTTTGCCGTTAATTCTCACAGCACGAGCGGTGAACGCGGTCCTCAGGCGCGCGAGGGGGGAGCGTAGGAGAAGAATGAGAGGGGGAGGGGACGCTCTGCGAAGGAGAGAAAAGAGAGGGGCGATGCGAAGCAGCGTTTCAGCATGTCGAGCCCACGTTTCAGAGGGGGAGTGGGAGTGGATAGGGGTACGTGGGGAGGGGAGATGGAGTGTGGAGAGGGGACAGGAGGAAAGCAGAGAGGAGGAGAAGGTGTGTGGAGTGGAGGTATGTGGAGCGGGCTTGCGCATGCGCAGTAAGGGTGGTCATGCCGCACGCCACCACTGGTTTCAGCTCTGCTAAAAGATGCTTCGCATCTAATGCGCTAAAGGACTGCGAACATCTGGCTTGTTGACGACACCACCCCCCGGCCCCAAACTCTCCTGGTCATCCTTCCCGCTGCGCCCGCTGTGCGCCGGCTTACAAAGCGTTTGCGTCACATCGAACGACATAGCTGGCGTAGGAGATAAGAGTTTCTTGTCAAAATGTACTTTTGGGCTAGTTGGTTCATAATCGTAGTAGAACAGCGCCGGCGAAAACAACAGACCAGACGAGGAGAAGGACACGCGCCTTGTGTTACGTGTCCTTCTCCTCGTCTGGTCTGTTGTTTTCGCCGGCGCTGTTCTACTACGAAGAGTTTCTTACAATTACCTGGAGGTAACAGTGGCGCTGCGATCGTTTAGCCGCGATGCGAATTGTAGGTAATAACGGATTTGCCTAATCTTCGTGCTTACGGCTGCGAAAGCACTTGGGTGTTTGTGTATTGCTCTGTTTTGGGGTTCCTTTCGGATGAAGGAATGTACCGTTCTGAACTTCGTGACCAGATTTGAATTGGTGAGCCTTAAAAGATTATTGTGGTGAAGTGGAACTGCTGACTTTTGCCGAAGTTCGTCTTTCGACAAAGCGAATGGAGGCGACGCGGAGCCAGACGGAGCCGGAAGAACGAAGTTTAGGCAAGTCCGTGTACTACCCATCATTCTCATGCTGGCTGAAGCGCCATGCGTTGCAGCTGCCATGGACACTAGTGCTAGAATCCCCTCTAGTGTATCTATTGGCCGCGAGATCAAGCGGAGTCGCCGCCTGGCGGCTTCTGGCCGAACCGCGCCTAGTGTGGATTGCTCCATGCGTCGTCTGCTAGCGACGTTGTGTTTGCATGTGCGCGTACGTCATGCAGGCCTTCAAAAGGCGGTTTGTTCCGTTGCGTTGGTGCCACTTTAACCGCTCGTACGTATGCCTAACACGATGTAAAGAAGCATTTCACCTTGATCGGCTGTATATGTGCTGCAATAAGATCACTGAGTGCACTTGTCGAGAGTGCTGTGTGTGGTCGTCGTACTCTCCGTTCACGAGAGTTATATCAATGTAGGTGCCGCTCTGTGGTTGAAGCGCATTGCAAAGTGCACTTGGCGTTGCCCTAAAGATGAGAAGTATTAAATCTCATATGAATATAGCCTTTTAGCGGCTCGGTGCTAAAAGGCTCTTATGCACCTGCGCGTTGCGGTTAGGTGTATATCTTCGGGACTGTCGTTTATTAGTTACGCGACGAGCTTTAGTTGTGTACGGTCCTGGTCTCACTACAGAGAAATACTTCTGTCAAGTCACGTCTGACACTTCGGTATTTAAATTGTCTCCTAAAAAGAACGGAAAATGGAATGACACGGAAATCGTGCAACTCTGTTGCCTTGCGCCATTTTAACTTGTGGCGAAATTTATACAAAACACCCGTGTACTTCGATTAAGGTACGCGCTAAGGAGCCCTGATAGTCAAAATTAATCCAAACGGCGTACTTTACATTTATGTGTAGTAATTTCACGCGAAGCCACATCTTTTTTTCTTTACATTATCAGCGTTTGTGTTGCATTGTTACAGAATGACGGAAGGCAGCGGGCATTATTCGCGTCAAAAATATTCTTTGGTCCCATGAAATAACCGGGCATTTGTCCCATTACTGTCGTGCACGCAATCATTCGAATAAAGTTCCGTGCTGTACAGTTACCTTTGTGTTCTGTTACTGGAATAAAAAATCCGGCAGATCCCACGCACTGTGGGAATCAATGTAATGCGAAGCAGCCAGCAAAGAGCTGCATACACCGCTTTGTTTATTTTTGAGCCAAATGAAATAATTCATGCCAAATGAAATAATTCATGCAGGGACCGGTCCCTGTCGGCGGCAAGTCATCTTTTCGTCCACTTTACTTTCTTCACATTTATATTCTAAATACTACAGATAACACCCCCTGTACTTTCCTTGGCGTTATTGTCTGTTAGTTCTCATTAATATTGTGTCTAACAAAGATAAACGAGCCCTTGAAAAATCATCTGCTTTCCTTCATTCATAGCGAGGGTCTCGTCCTGGCAGACTTAATACCTTCAGGTAGTATGCGAGGGATTATTGGTCAGCTGCCAACTCGTAAAATGATCACGTGCTACGTGACGCCAACAGGCAAAAAAGAGTGTTCCACACTCGCCGCCATGGCTGCGATTGGCGCTGACTAACACTCCTAGGTTTAAATCAACATATATACCCCAGAAAGTGGACGGGAGGATGACCGCCGCCGTAGCTCAGTGGTAGAGCATCGGACGCGTTATTCGAAGGTCGCAGGTTCGGTCCCTGCCGGCGGCAAGTCATCTTTTCGTCCACTTTACTTTCTTCACATTTATATATTCTGAATACTACAGATAACACCCCCTGTACTTTCCTTGGCGTTATTGTCTGTTAGTTCTCATTAATATTGTGTCTAACAAAGATAAACGAGCCCTTGAAAAATCATCTGCTTTCCTTCATTCATAGCGAGGGTCTCGTCCTGGCAGACTTAATACCTTCAGGTAGTATGCGAGGGAATATTGGTCAGCTGCCCACTCGTATAAAGTTCACGTGCTACGTGACGCCAACAGGCAAAAAAGAGTGTTCCACACTCGCCGCCATGGCTGCGATTGGCGCTGACTAACACTCCTAGGTTTAAATCAACATATATATACCCCAGAAAGTGGACGGGAGGATGACCGCCGCCGTAGCTCAGTGGTAGAGCATCGGACGCGTTATTCGAAGGTCGCAGGTTCGGTCCCTGCCGGCGGCAAGTCATCTTTTCGTCCACTTTACTTTCTTCACATTTATATTTTAAATACTACAGATAACACCTCCTGCACTTTCCTTGGCGTTATTGTCTGTTAGTTCTCATTAATATTGTGTCTAACAAAGATAAACGAGCCCTTGAAAAATCATCTGCTTTCCTTCATTTATGTTCGTCATACAGTCACATCGCACAATACCAATTTTGGTGTATATAAAACGAGCGAAATGGCCGCGAGTCCACAATGAGCGTGGCGTGTAAATTATGCCATACATGACATGCATGTCATGGTTTTGATGTTACCACCTGTGATTGATGTTCGTCATACATTCGCGTCACGCAATGCCAATTTTGGTGTATATCAAGCTAGCGAAACGGCCGCGATCGGACAATGAGTGTGGCATGTAAATCATGCCGTAAATGATATGCATATCATAATTTTCAAGTTACCACCTGTCATATATGTTTGTCGTACACACTGCAAACGCAAACTAGCCGAATTGGGCGTTTTAAGGGCTACTATCCTCCTTAATACTACCTTCATCTGGACAGTACTACCTTAGGGAGTAATGAGGTGGGTGTAATAAAGTTCTGCGTCCTCAATTTTACTTCGTTAAGAAATTATGTGGAAGAAAGGAGGTAAATTCACTATCTGACGCCATTCGTCGAATGGAGTTAGAGGAACGAAAAACTCCCATCTCATTTCCTCTGGCATGTTTTCTCTTTTTTTTTTCCCGAGGCTTTCCATAATGCCTTCAGTGCTGGCGGGCATGTATGCAGCTGTGCGGGGGAAAGAAAAGAAAGAGGCGGCATGCTTCAGCGCACTCAAAATCCCTTGCACAGATAGCCCAGAGAAAGAGATATACGAGACCCTCCGAACGGCTGGAGAGGAAGCGAGGAAGCCCTTTGGCCTTGGCGGCTGCAGCCTACTGCTGCCCGCCCCCGCCAGGTCAAAAGCAAGCCAGACGAGGCGCTACCGAAGTGAAATGGGAGAAAGCTTCGCGCCGCATGCGCGCGCGAAGAAAAAAAACAGAAAAAAAGAAAGAAACGTGAGGAGGGAGTCGTTCCCGCGGCGGCGCGATCGTCGTAGCTAGGCCGGCTAGGCGGCTAGGCCTTGTGAACGCCACTTCTCAAGTGATCAGCTGTGTCAGTCGTGTGTGCGCGTTTTGTGCCCGCAGCCTCACTGTGTTCTCGCCGCTGGATGTGATATGCGTGGTTTGACGACAGTGCAACATGCTGCGCTGCGAGTGCGATAATCGCGACGTCCTGTCGACTCAAGCGAGCGTGCCGCTGTGCATTACCAAGCAGATGATGGGCACCCTGCGTGCTCGGCACAGTCAGGAACAAAAATGGTAAGTAATACTGATGTTCTCTCTCTTTGCGAGCCCTTATCGTCGCTTATGCACCTGTAAAATGACCTTCTGCACATTGCGTCGCTTGAAAAGTGCAATGAAAAGCAAAACAAAAAAAGAAAGAAAAAAAATCGGCATGTCAAGCTTGCGAAATGCCCGCCAGCGCACCATGCGCGTGGCATGTAACCCATGCCGTACATTACACGCATGTCATTCATTGTTTCCATGTTACCAGCTGTCATTTCTGTACGTCATACAGTCACGTCACGCTATACCAATCTTGGTATGATATCAAGTTAGAGAACCGGACGCGAGTGCACCAGGCTCCATGCCTAAATGACATACATGTCGTTATTTTCATGTTACTATATGTCATTTATGTTCGTCGCACAATCACGTCACGCTATATCAATTTAGGTGTATGTCAAGCCAGCGAACCGGCCGCGAGAGCACCATGAGCGTGGCGTGTGTACATGACATGCATGTCATTATTTTCATGTTGCCAGCTGTCATTTATGTCGGACGTACAGTCACAATGCACATTACCAATTTTGGTGTATATGAAGCAGGCGAAACGGCCACTAGCGCCCCCGAGACCATGTTGTCAAAATAACGCCGTACATGACGAGCGTGTCATGATTTGCACGTTAGAAACTGTCGTTTATGTGCGTCATACACTCTTGTGACGCCATACGTATTTTGGTAAATATCAAGTTAACAAAACAGTCGCAAGAGAACCAAGAGAGTGACGTGTAAATCATGTCGTTAATGAAATACATATCACGATTTTCAAGTTAAGACCCATCATTCATGTTCTTCATGCAGTCGTGTCATGCCACATGAATTTTGGCATACATCCCATTAACGAAACACCCACACGAGCTACGAGTCGTAGGCGGCTAGATAGATAGGTAGATAGATCAATTCAAAGTCGTAGAAGTGTTTAACAAATGCTTCGCATTTAAGTCGTTAAACTCAGATAGCAATGATGTGTGATGCATGTTTTGGAACTTCTGTGAATATCACTCATGCTTCATACGACCAGTCAATCGACCCAGGAGTGCGCCCTGATAAAGTTGTTTGCACGATATAATTTTCTTGCCTGCGATAAAGCATGAATGAGGCATGATGCTTTCAGGGAATATACATTAGAGCAAAAGGCCACGGTTATCACATTGTCACATGATGGAATGTGCATAAAGGACAACTTTGTTTTCGATTTATTCTTTTCTCCAACTTCATTTGTTTGTTTTAATCCTTCGTCATCGTGTCAATTTGCGCACATTGACATGTGACAAGACCGTGCGCTCTCATTTTGCAGCATCTACCTTGGATGCAGTCAACTACCCTGGGCATCTTTCTCCTGCCATGCAACTGTGAGAACCCACTGAAGCACAGATTGTCAGGAAGTGAAAAGACTTTTCGGCAACAATTTTGCATTGCGCACTCTGCCCGTCTCCCGAAATAGCATATTAAGGTACATAAGCACTGTACCTTCATACATATGCATCAAGGAACAGTGAAATAGCATATCAAGGTACGTTAACATCATTAGCTTGGATTCATTTAGCTAGAACGAATAAATCATGTTAAAGCTATACAATAACGGCCATATCATGTGACAGACATCTGCTAAGTGCAGTGTGTATTGGGAAGCACATGCGTTTTATGGTATTGAATGAATGGATAAATGTTTATTCCAGCAAAATACAGGAAATGGGCCTCAAGTGAAAAGCGACAATGGTAGCTTGAGAAGTGCACAAGGCCCAGTAGAGCAAAAAGAGAGACAGAGCAGCAGAAACGTGTGCACGTTCAAAGGCAAAACATATACGCATACAAAAAGAAACAGGAACGACAAAGCAGAAGAAACGTGCACATTCAAAGGCAAAACACCTACGCCATCTGCAAAGTGACAAAATCAAAAAGGGTGAACATTTACGCTAGTGAAAACAATGAAAATCAGAAAACAGTGAAAACAGAAAAGAAGGAACGGCCATTCAACGGCATGGAAGGAATGCAACTTCATTGGTCACGTATCAACAGTGGAATTTGCCAAGGTTACATGTGCATATTCTTAGCCATTAGGAGATGTGCAAGGCTAATTTAATCGCATTGATATAAGTCAGCTGTTGAGTCTGTTGAACCAGATTGTTGAATCATCTTGTTTATTCCCTCTCGTTAATTTGCTGTTTTGCATTATGTTGCCATAGTTTTCAAGGTCAATACATAGTATCATGACTGTTGACACAATTTGACAAGGTGAAAGCGCTGTTATTGTGCCCAGGCCTTAGTTTATCCTCACTAGAAGTGCGCTGTTTATATTTGCCATGGTTCAGTGCCAAGTTGCCCAATCTTCACTCCTAAACAGAGTAGGTGCGGTTAATCAAGACCTTGCTAACATTCACAACCCTTTTAAAGTGTACTTATAATGATAACTTTACTGACATCAAAACTACCCACATAATGGTAAACATGGCAAGAGTACACTTCTGGTGGTGTTTCGCATTTTTTTTACATCCGTTTGTTTTTCACCCTGTGCACACGAAGTGAAACGCTCACAAGGAAATACTTAGCAGCATCTCAATTTTGTATTTATTTCGTGTTTTGACAAAATGTCTGCAATAAGGATAGTCAAGTGTGAATCTTCGGTAAGACATTCCTTTTTATGTATACAGAAATCTTAGTGTACTTTTTTTGTGTAATTTTCAGGAATACACTTCTGGCAAAGCAGCAAGTGTTGCTTGCCCACCAGTCTGTGTTCAAGTGAAGTGTATTGTGGGCATGAGTGTCGGCAGGATTTTGTCTTTGGGGTGCTAGGCGGGTAACGTGTCGGCCTGGTGAGCAGGAGAGCATTGGTGTAGCTTGGGTGGGGTTAAGTGCTGGTGTGTCTTGATGGCGGCAGGTGCCCTTTATGCAAACCCCTGCCGACACCCATGATTGTGGGAACACCCTGATGTGCCTCACTTTACACTATGTCGAACAGCTCATACATCTTACCACATTTAGGCCAACACTGGTATTGATGCAGAGTGTTATGCGCAATACTGCGTGCAACCTTTCTGATATCGTGTGCATATGAAAACTTTGCATTGTTTAAAAAGACGCTGAGTGGACCCAGTGTTATTCTAGTCTTAATAGGGGCAGTTGGGCGAGTTGGTTTATATTCATAGTTAAAGAGGGTGCAAAAAAAATCACAGCACAGAGAAATGAAGGGGACAGGATGACGCGCTACTAGCAACTGAAGTTTAATCGAAACCACAGAAAGATGTAAACACACAGTACGAAAAAATTACAAGACTAAACAATCACACATCCACAGAGGAATGAAGGGGGCAGACAGGACAATGCGCTACTAGTAACTGAAGTTTAATCAAAACCACAGAAAGATATAAACACACATGACTAAAAAAGCCGCACATGTTCAACTTCAGTTGTTAGTAGTGTGTCGTTCCGTCCCCTTTGTTGCTATGTGTTCTGACTTCGTTTTCACGTTTTCCTTACCTATGAAATGAACTCCTGACTGTTTCACAGTCTCTATATATGTGTGGTCAATTTTTATTCATCCTCATGGCATATCAAGTCCTAGGATCCAATGTGCAAAGCGACCAGTCACTATTTACAGGAATTTTTTTATTTAGTGCCTGTGATTGCCTAATTGCAAGTTGACGTTGCAGCCATGGTGCTTGGATGATTTTCAATGCGGCAATTATGCATAAGCCATCAAGTGAGGAATTAAGGATGAACTTTTGAGTTACAGATGGCACTAGCTGGCATAAAAACATTGAAGCATGGCTGTACTTGTTATGCATATTAGAAGTATTGGTACATTGCAGTCATGTGATTATGCCGACAAGTTCCCAAGCACACTTCCAGAAATTTACAAAGGCTTCCAGGTATCTGTGAGTAAATATGTACAGCAACATACGAAGGCAACCGTGTAGTTTTGTGGGCATTGCTGAATGCGTTTATGCACCTTGGTAAGTGGACCTACAGTCAACACCACAGGTCTATTTTGGGCTTTTTTGTAGGAAACTCCAAAATCATGTGCGACATGTTTTGATGCCATAGAGCAAACTAATGCAATAAAAAACTGTACAACTGCCTGTCTACACAGTTTTATATTTCCCAAAAGTGATGCTAGCCTTATTGTACTAATTAGTTGCCTTCGTGTGTAGGCTGACACCAAGTTCCTTGGGTAGCTTATTTTTTTGGATTATACTTACATACTGGCACGGTGAAGTGCACACGTTTGTGCGCATCATGATGAGATTTTACACCCTACTTTCGTATTACTTTACTGCTGTGAATTATGTATAGTGCTTAGGCTGTACTGTATATGTTGTTCCACGTGTTCAGTTTTGGGAGTAGGTTCTGTGCACGACGATGGAAATATATACCTATATCCTTACATTGACACGAGAACTGCTGCTGTTTTGATTCGAATAAAATGTTGCAACCACTGGGTCTTGTATCAATTGAAGTATGACTACTTGTCGTGCATGCAAATTGAAGAAATGAATTTGTGCTTGTAAAACAAATTGCTGAAACACTGCCTGCTCAATGTAACTGCTTGTGTTTTATTACCAAACACCTTGAACAGATGATTCACAGATTATGACACATTGTAGAAGATAGGCAACAGAAAGACAGAAAGTCATCACTGTGTTCTAACGTAGATTGGGTGATCTTTTATGAATAGTAGCATAATTGAAGGTTGCTGTTGTATAAATGAAGTTTAACGTAGTGTGCAGGTGGACGAGGGAGTGCACATATGATAGTTTTTCCAGTTTTCTGCATATTTGCTACAGTCCTCGTGTTTCTGTGTTACGACTGTGAAATTCTGAATTGCAAACAAGCCAACCTCTCTGCTGCTGTGGTGAAGTAATTCAACAGAACCATATTTTCTCAAGAACAGCTGTTCCATTGAGGAAGAGGGTAATGCTTTTTTTTTAATGGGTACTGCATCATCTGTCTGAGGGGAGGGCCAAGTACACATGGACGTTCACAAGAGAGAAGTGCAAGTGCATTAACTTTTTTGTTTTGTGGGAGACCTGTCACTGGTAAACTGGGGAGGTTGTCCTTGACCTTGGGGCACGCGTTAGGCATTCGCTTTAACGCGGTGGCGTGATGCTTACCAATAAAAGCTAATTAGTAAGAAATGTAGGTAGTATCCGAGTATGAAAACAAATAAATACTGAATATGCGTTATAGAGAATCACTGAATGCCGTGCTAAAGCGTGCATTGCGAATAAGCGCTAATTGCGGAAATAGATAAGCGTTCAGCTGCTCAGAAGGCGCTGCTCGCGGCTGTACGCGCGCATTCAACGCACTTTATATAGGCGCGTCACAATGTCCTTGTAACTCTGGAACTTTCTGCGTATGTAATTTTCATATGCGAACGCAGGCGGTCCGCGCTAAAGGGTGCATTGCGAATAAGCGCTAATTGCGGAAACAGATTTTTGTTCAGCTGCTCAGAGTGCGCTGCTACCCCTGCGTGCAGCTCGCGGCAGTACGCGCGCATTAAATGCACTTAATGTAGGCGCGTTACAATGTTCTTCTAAGTCGGGCATCTGCGTGTGTAACTTTCATATGAGAACGCAGGCGGTCTTCGAACCGCTCATAACACGCTGCCGCATCTGGACGCGCGCAGTTCGCGGCTGCAGAAATAACGAAAATTGCTTCACAGCATACGCTCATGGAATGCACATACGTTCGCTCATCTGAAGATACCTTCGTCACGCTGGTATTCACGAATTTAGCGCGAGTGAAGAGGGCACACGTTTATAATTTTTCTAGCGGCACGACACGGTGAACCGGATAATTCGGAGCCGAGGGTGTTTACGTCGATCGGCTCGGCCTGCATGACGCCCCACAAGTTATGTATTGACCTTCGGCAAGAGTAAACACACGCCGATGGTACAAGAACAGACGTTTGAAGTTGTGCCGACGGGTTACCAGCCGCTTTGTACATTGGTACATATATAAGCCCACGAAAAAAAAAACAAGCTTGCATGTGGTGGCGCTGTGGTGTAATGGTTATAGTGCTTGCTTTGAGTGCGTGTGGTCGCGAGTTCGATTCCTGTGTCGTGCGTACTTGTATGCAAATGTCATGATTGTGCATAAATACATTGATGTCCATTTTCTATTATGTTCTAGTAATAAGTAGTAGCGGAAATTAGCCGGTAAACGTAATATACTGCCTAAAATGTACTTTTTTTTTTCATTTCGCGACCGCTCTAGGGCCTCGTATAAAAGGAGGCTTTAACAGCTCTCAAAAGAAGCAGAAAAACTCTCAATGCGCTCTGTTCAAGCCCCCAAAATGGCTTACATAAAAACACCAACTTTACCTCCAAAAGGAGGCTTTAAAAGCTCTCAAAAGAACCAGAAAAACTTCCAATGCGCTCCGTTCAAGCCCTCAAAATGAGTTCAATAAAAACACAAATTTACCTCCTTAGTTCCGTCTAATCACACCCTTAAAGGATGTAAATAAAACCTCTTTTTGAACCTCGTTTTGAAGGGGGTTTTGCGTAGTACCTTTTAGATGCACGTTATGCGTCGAGCCCGAAACTCCCTAAAATGCTCAAACCCGTTTGCAGTGTACGACCTTTCAGGCCACGATGTGTTGAAACGTGTGCGCGAAATGTATATTCGTCCTAATTCAAGAACATTATTCTATAACGCTGAGGCAAAAACCAGTCAAAAAAGACGCCGGACAAGGGGAAGAAGTGACACACACAAGGACTGGACTAGCAACTGTGCTTTATTAGCTGACAGCACCTCCCAGAACACGCACCGCGATGATTGTGTAAGCAGTACGTCTATTTCATTACTACAGAAGGAATGCGAGTTCCTGTCACTCTGGCGGTAGATTCTTAGCCGTTATGTAGGCCAATTTCTGCTTTTGCTTTTTCTTGTTTTGGGTTTTGGCGTCATGGTTTTACGTGATTAGCGCATGCGCCGTGGTTCTTCTGGGAGGTGCTGTCAGCTAATAAAGCACAGTTGCTAGTCCAGTCCTTGTGTGTGTCACTTCTTCCCCTTGTCCGGCGTCTTTTTTGACTCGTTTTTGCCTCAGCGTCATGTACCAACTGACCCAGACTTCGACGTTATTGCATTATTCTATAAACTCCACTTTGAAACACTGCCGGTAAACACGTGGTGAAAAAGAAAACGTATTTTTGTTTCTTCTGTTAACTGCCGTCTATATGACGTGCCGGAAACACAGACCCACTCCATTGCTTAGAACTGCACTGAAATTAATTTTAATGCTTCAAAAGCATACGCCTCCTGTGTACAGGTGTCACAGTACGAGGTGCCATATCGCAGTAGAACGGGGTGCAAGCGTATATTACCATCCGGCGTCACACCACGTGAACTGCATAACGAGTTGGTAGTTTAAAGCCGGCCAACCATTACAAAAGGCACACATATTACTGCGCGTATTCCCTACGAACACGTAGTGGGTGCATCGAAACTTCGAAAGAGTATCACGCGCGTAATTGCTGCTGGTTTAAAGCATGCCACCAATCACAAAGGGCCTACACATTAATGCGCGCATTCTCTTACACACACGTAGTGGGTACACTGTTGTCGTAAAAGTGCTCTTGAAGAGGGCGGAAACCTTTACCTTTGCTATAGGTGTGTCGAGTATGTGCGTGTGTGAGACCGGGCGACTGAACATAATGACAAGCGAAATAGAGCACAATGAGGATGGGGCCGGATGTCGCTATCGCGTTCAACTCTTAAAGGCGAAGCTTAAGCGTCCCCGAATTTTTAAAATGCATAAATCTTAATATATTGTTCTACAAGTCTAGCTTATGTTGCAGGCGAGCAACTAAATAGCACGGAGAAATAAGAACTGAAGTTGAAGGGCGCTTCTGCGCGCGCCGATCATTTCCTCACCAAAGCATAGTGCGGATCTTGTTCTCGAAACAAGTTGGCGTCGGCACATTCTTTTTCTTCGTTCAGGTAAACATATTCGATTAAAAATAGTGTTACCTTGTTCCCGGTATTGTCAGGGCTCCCTCGTTGCCTGAACAGCGCGCGAAGCATTGGGACCTCGTGGCAGAACGGAGATAAAAAACCAGTAGCCATAGCCCCAGAAAGGCTGCGATATGCGACTGGTTTCTTTTTCGAGCCCGACAAAACGTGGCGGATTGAGCTTATGGGATTGCCGACAGACGGCGCTGTGACTTTTGAATATCGCCTATTACGGCAGTGGACCCAGGTGGTGGGGTCATATTGAAGAACTGAAGTCCTTCCTGCGAAGAGCCTCGCCACGGTGGTCTAGTGGTTATGGCGCTCGACTGCTGACCCGAAGGTCGCGGAATCGCATCCCAGTCGCGGCGGCTCCATTTTCGATGGAGGCGAAAATGTTTGAGACCCGTGTACTTAGATTTAGGTGCACGTTGAAGAACCCTAGGTGGTCGAAATTTCCCGGACCCTCCACTATGGCGTCTCTCATAATCATATCGTCGTTTTGGGACGTTAATCCCCAGATATTGTTATTATTATTCTGGCGAATAGCATATATTGTCGCTTATAGAATTCGAGAAAGCGGCCTCTGGTAATTATTCCGGAGTAATGAAATCCTACCAAATTCAGCGGCAAAACCGAAACATAGACGCAGATGAGCGCAACAAGCAGCCGACCAGAATGACGTCACTGTTCACGACAACGATTCCAGTGGTGGTAGTTCTGCAATCGTTAGCGTACGTCCGCCATGCGTGCTATAAATCGCAAGCACAGCCAGCATACGCACACATAAAGTCGATTGATGGGCGACTTAACCACTCTTGCTCATTGTGGACGTCTTAGAAGATTAGGGCAGTAGAGCTCTTTCCGGCTTCGGTTTAATGCCGTAAAATTATGCTGTAGTCCACTTACCGTCTAATTTTGGTGCTTGTGAAGGTGGTAGCTGCGTTGCTCGTCCCATATTCTACGCTTTTTCCCATATTGATTTGTTTTTTGTTATAGGTATGTTCATGACATACACAGAAGTGACTGGCCTCAATCATTTCATTCGTCGTGAGGCACCCCATCAATCACTTGGTGTTAAAACATAATCGTGGAGCAAAGACTCTTTGTTTCAAAATGGGCGTCCAGATTTCCAGATTGTAGTCATTCTCGAGATCAGTACTGATGTGTTTCACGAAACCTAACGTCAAATGCCTTTAGAAATGACCCATGCATGCAATATATAGAAAGGCCTTCTGTTAAATTGCAGCTTTAGCTGAGATTTTGTTCAACCCCTTCCCCCCCCCCCTCCTCCGCAACTCTGATCTTCACCATGTCGGCTCATCGGGAGGCTAAATTTCGTGACTGCGGCCCGCTAGCATGTGAGTTTGAGACTCCTGTCCTAACCACTCACCACTGCTTCCACCGGGGCTTCGGCGCGTGTCGTGAGGGTTCCGCGTGCAACCATACACCAGGTTCTTCGAATCGCCCCACATGCAAAGCTCGGGCACATTGGTCAGCGCCAGTGGGATGGCGCCGGCTGCCCGAAGCAGCGCCACACACGGCGCGTCCTCCGTGGCACTCCGCCCAGGCCGGAACAATGAGCCGGCGTCCTGGCGCAACCCTGCAAGCCGTGAGGTTGCGACAGAGTTTCAAAGTTCAGCGTTAGTATTAATAGTGAAAGAACTGCATCATCTGAAACCTACATACAGTGAGGTTCCTTCGCATATTTGTCTTTCATCATTGCCCCTGCCGTATGCATCATCGCTGTAACATAACTTCTCATTACGCACAGCTTGGATTCTGAAAGAGTTTTCTCGTGAAGGCACACTGTCAGCTAGATTAAGTGGTTTAGGTAATAAGATGTAATTTAGCTAAGACGCACCGAAAGAATCACTAAACAAAAAGGCATAAAACCTCTGCATACTTCCATTTTTAACACTGCATGTAGCCCGCAATGCAGATGTAAATGACGCAGAGTGGATATGGCGTCTCATAGCCAGTGAGCTTTAATTACCAATATTTGTAAACAGCTTTTCACGATATATAGACCCCCTGTGAGATAAGTGCGCCACTTTCAAACCAGACATACAGTCCACGCCCGCAGAACTTGTCTACGGGGCAACACTTCGCCTACCTGGGGAACTTCTCTCCGCTTCAACTCCTGACATCACCAGCTCGGACCTTACAGACTTTATCGCTCCGCTCCGTCGCACCCTGCCGTCGCACCCTGCGGTGTGACGTCACACCGAGCCGATCCCCTTAGTGTTTAAGGACTTGGCAACATGCCCGCGTGCCTTTCTCCGCGACGACACTGTACGTGCACCCTTCCAACCGCCCTACTCCGGACCATATAAGCAGGGTGTCGGAACGGAACGAAAACCAAAAACGAAAAACGGAAAAAACGATATTTTTGACAGGAACGAAAACGTAACCGAAACGTTATCTATTATTTCGTTCTGGAGTGAAACCGAAATTTTTTCAATCGTTTTTCGGTTGACGAGAAAACTTGGCAATTAGGAACAACTGAGGCCATGCAACGTGAGCAATGATGCATATCTCAGGGTACAGTATTAGCGCGTACCTCAGGCAAGAAATCCAAAGCAAATATATTTTAAAATTGTGCGAAAAACAAATACGGTGGCAACCAGAGATGTTTATTTTAACGCAAGTGGACTTTTGCGCGCCTGTCACGCAGGCCAGCGTGGAGAGGGCATTGTCGGCACTGAAGTTTGTTACAGCGAAAGCTGTTATGAGATCACAACAGCCAATTTTGGCGCCATAGTTGTCCGCCTCCGCCGGTGTCCGTAACCGCTATCGCGTGAAACAAGGAAAAATGAAATGAGAAAGAAATTTCTTGGATCGGATGGGATTTTAACTCGCACCTAGCTGTGCGTGGCAGTCGAGTATTCAACCACAGTGTCACGCTGGTGCTTGTAACTTCTTCGCAAAAATATTCCTCTGCCTAGCTGTGCGTGGCAGAAGTGTAAAATAGCAAGCTAGCGTCACACAATGCGATTTGCTCAAGGAGTCAGTAGTTGAATGATTTCAACCCGTTACAAAGGGCTCAGCCATAATTCTTTATCGTCATTAGCCACAGCACAAAGTAAACATAATGCCTCTCAGATGTGTAGCAGGTACCACGATTCTCCGAAGAATGATGAAATATCATAGTGGGTGCTTTGCTACTTCAGAAAAATTATGATGATTTATGGCGTAGCGGATACCATGCATGCGTACTTGTATTAAATTCCCCAAGAGAGTATAGAACGGGCTCTAGAAAGGCCGCTCTTCCTGCTTACGCTGTGACTGTGCTACGTGTTCCGCGCAGGCTTGACGATTTTTTTATGAGGTCAGCGGTATCGTACAGAGAGGCACTCAATCACGTGCTGCTCTTGAGATCGTGCTCACTCCCTTGACACAAAGCATTGAGCCCGCTAAAAAAAATCGTAATTGACTCATGAGAAAATAAATACTATGACTTTGAAGCGCATATAGAAGTGGTTTGTGCTAGTTGGCAGGAATTCGTGGTACGGTTACTTCCACTCCTCTGAAGAACGTGGAAAGAATGTGTTTCTCCTATCGTGTTAACGAACGCGTTACTCCTATCCCACTTTCTTAATTAAGAGGAGGGCAAGTGACTATACACAAATCCAATGTTTTTTTATGATTACCTTAACTTCAAATTTTTGCATTTAAAAACCGTTAGTAACCGTTACGGAACGTTCTTTCTTTCGTTTCGGAACAGAAACGGAACGGAACTTTTTGTGGTGGAATGAAACTAAAACCGAAACGAAAAACATTTCGTTCCGACCCCCTGCATATAAGGTCATCTGCCGTGACGATAAAACATTCAACCTGCGAATAAGCGGGAAGGATGTTCGCATCTACATCGACCGACTGAAGCCATCGTGCATCCTCTCCGAGGAAATTACGAACTCCTGCGCGCCACCCGTAAATCCCCCACAACAGCCTCCAACGTCTCGGCCCGTGCCCTATACGTAGGGCTCCGTGTTTTCGGTTTTATCCGAAAAAACCCGATAAACATTCGCCGGTAAAACTTTTGACAATTCGGATTTATCCGATAAACTCCGATTTCAAGGGTCAATCAGACCTGGACCAACATCAACACGCCCAAATTTTTATTGTACTGGTTCCGTTTTTTATCGAAAGGTCAAGTTCTAAGCGCTCATTGATACATCTTCTGGTTTGACCGATTTAAAGTTTACCGCGCGTAGCTGTATTAGGCGACGTAAATAGCTGTATTTTGCTCCGACTCAGCTTCCTATATGCAGAAGCTTCACAAGGACTTGCAACTCTACCTTCAACCCCGAATTCAAGGCGCTTCACTTCAAAGATCCGTGCCACCTACTCAATAAAGCTCTGGAGGATGGAATCAGGACGAGCTCGTTTAACGTAGTTCAAGATTTTGTTGTGCACTTTCCTGCCCTGTTGAAGTCGTCGCGGGAGCTCCGCCGTAAGATTGGTCTTGTGTGCTTGGCCATGGGCATGTCCTTGAAGTCGCTGAAAACCGTATGTCCGTCGCGGTGGTTCTCTTTTTATGAAGCTCTAGAAGATATTTTGGACTACTGGCGCGCCATTTTGTCTTTCTTGGGAAGCGACAAAGCCAAGGGAACGAAGTGTGACAAGTTCAAGAGTCTTACTTCATCGCCTGAAGCTGTGCACGACTTGCTCGTTAAGATGAGGTTTTTGAAGACTAATTCGTGTGCCGTGCTCTCAATCATTAAGGAACTTGAGGCAGAGAGTACCCTGGCACACGAAGTTTATCCCATACTGGAAGTTAGTTTGCACACACTCATCAGTCATTGGCGTGATCCAACCGAGGTCTTCGCATCAGATGTTACAAGTCTGTTCGACCTCCTTGACGAGAATGACAGCTTAACGACTGTCGCAGACATTCACGTTACTACGCTGCTGCCGCCGAAAAGTGGAGTCAGACACATGAGAAGAACATGTGCGATGAACTCCAATGCAGCAAAAAATCGTTTTGGTACTGTGTTCAAATTGTGAAACCAAATGTGAAGCATGAGCTGCCCTGCGCATTCCAAACCTACGCGCCTATTTTTAAATTAGTGCTTCTTGAAATTGAAGACATGAGCCAGCTCCTGAGTGTTCTTGCGAACTATCAGTGCTATGAAATTTCTAATATTGTCGAACCCTTGTCATTTTGGAGGCTTCACAATGTTCAGTGGCCAGTGCATTCTCGCTACGCGCTGCGTCTTCTGGCACTTCCTGTTTCTAGCGCTAACGTTTAAAGGGCATTTTCAAAGCAGAGAGGTCGTCAATCAAAAGGAGGCGAGAGAGGGGGGGAGGGGGGGACTAGATCACGCATCTGCCACGCCGCGATCGCGGCCTTGCCCGCGGGAGCGCCTCCGCGCCATCTACGGATCTTTCGGAGAACTAGATGGATGGATGGATGGATGCTATGAGCGTCCCCTTTATAACGGGGCGGTGACAAGTGTGCCACCTGGCTCGACAAAAAAAAAAGATCTCTTTTTTTTATGTTGGCCTAATGCTCTACTTCGATAAAATCTATCTTACTACAGAAAAAAAACATAAATTTTTAGCCCAGTTCTCTGCCCTTTACGGCAGACTGTCCTTATTTTTTTCCAATATTTATTTTTGTTCTTTCTCTCTAATTTTCTGCCACCAATACTCTAACCGTCTAGGTGGCTACGACAGCACCATCTAGTGAACACTACAAGAACTAGAGGTGGCTACCTTCTACTGCTACATACTACAGAGGAGGGACAGACCCACACCCTAAAGAGCTTCGCCCCTAAAACTGTGTGTGTAGCCCGAATGTGATCAGTTGTTGTTTTGTCATTCATGTGGAAGCATTAAAGCTCTGTGTTTCCACATATCCTTTGCAAGAGGGACCTTGTACTGTCAATTTAACTTCCGGACATTATCTGATATCTCAACAGTGCCAAATGACAAGCTTTCAATAAAGGTGGGTAGTAAGGAAATGGTTTATTTCCTTTATTTCACACATGCATGTGTAGATGCTCAAAAGTACTAGCCGGCAGCTTGCGAATTAGAAAGTGTAGAACTGTAGTAGTAGTAGTAGTAGTATAAAACGTTATTGTGTACAGAAACCAGACAGGCTAGAACCCCAGTGCCCCGCAGGGAATATGGGGGTGAAAAGCGTAGCCTGTCCGGCAGGGTGGTGCCCCTATTCCAAGGCCCCACTGGCACGAGCCATCCGTTCAGCTCTTTGGATCAGTCGTAGCTGATCTTTCAGGACCGGGCTGGACAGCAGCGCCTCCCATTCGTCGCATGTGCCATTTCTGTCGTGTTCTTCTCCGTGCTCCGCACACTCCCACGTGATGTGAAAAAGTGTTGGTGTTGCTCCACACCACGGACATATGTCCCTATACGCTGTGGGGTATATCAGGTGGAGAGTGTGCAGATTTATGTAAGTGTTCGTCTGTAATCTTCATAGCACGGTCGCCTGCCCAGCGCCGAGTTTGATATGTGGGGTGGATAGATTTGTCTATTTTCTCTATAGTACCTAAGAATCGTTGCGTAGCAAGGGTCTAGGGGAGTAGGGTCCTCTGTTGCAGAGTATGGGGTGGCTTGGTGATGTGTAAAGCATCGAGCCGCGTCGTCCGCATGCAGGTTCCCAGTCGCGCCCTCGTGCCTCGGTGCCCAGGTCACAGTCTGGACGTATTTCACATTGGGGTCCCATCCAGTCACAACCAATATTCGGAGCGCCTGTGCTCCAATTTTGCCCTCTAGGTAGTTTCTGCAAGCCTTTTGTGAGACAGTAATGATGGTTAATGGAGTGTTTCGCGACAGTGAGAATGATAAAGCGAGAAAGGACACCTGTGCACCACGTACGTCTAAATTGTTGAATTCTTTTAAAGAGGCCAGTGTTGCGCTATTGTGCCGCACACATTAGAGCACGGCTCTTAGGCGCCCGTTCGTGGGTTTTGCTTCGTCCTCGTCGTAACGGAGAGAACAACTGTACAGCGAATGATGAAGGAGAGTCACCATTGAGCGCCGCGGAGATTGAATGAGAGTGATAGCGAAAAGAGTGAGAGGCGGAAAGCGCCGAAGAAAGTACAGCGGAAGCCCGAAAAGTGGACTAGTGACCGAGTAAATAGCGCTGGCGTGACCTTCGATCCCCCTGCGCATGCGCTACTTCGCCTTAGATAGGGTGTGTGGAACCTCGCGCTTGCTATGGCTCCCGGTAAGGTGACGTGTTTACGACTCTTCCCGCTCCTGCACGTGCGGCATCCTTGCGCTTTCGCAGCTTTCACAGCTTTCACTCATTGCAATCTTCTCAGGCACAGTTCACGCCCCACCAAACTGGCGCTGTTTGGTGGGGCACGAACCAGGCAAATGTCTGCGCCGCCTCCACGAACGGACTCGTATGCGTTGCAGAAATGTCACGCTTTCCTCAACATTCGGTCGCAGAATTCGTATCTACACGCACGTGTGCGTTATAGATAGTGTGCGTATAAATACGTGAGGTCCCGCACGTGTGCGGGACCTCACGTTATTGTGGAAGCGGCCGGCAATGTCGGGGCTTCGGTCTAAACGTCTCCTCCAACAGGTGGAGACGGTTCGCGAGGTAGAGAAAAGCAGGAACCTCGAAGTAGAGCACGACTAAGCCTCTGTCCAAGCTGGGGCTAAAGGCCGCCCAAGCCAGAACCCTGCTGCGCTCATATTTTTGAACTAGAGAGTATTGTAAGTGTCGGTGTTTTCTAAAAGCAATACAGTATCCCTGTGAATGGCCAAATGATATAGTTTATGTCGAGGCAATATGACCTTCGATTGCCTTATAGCAATATGCCACGAAAGAAATAAAATGTGTCTCCAAGACTGACCTTTCTGATTCACAAATGCCGCTCATCTATAGACGATTAATTGTGCTGAAGTGTATTCTGTCGAAGGTCATGGCGCTACTACTACATGGAAGTCCTGAGGTCCTATTTCCAGTGAGCCTGAAATTGAGATTCTCAGTACTCCGCGCGAGCAGCCTACCAGGGCATTTTACCGAGATAGTTTTTTCACTGGTGTGTCTACAATTTACGGTATAACATACCAGGAACCAAGTACACGACCTTTCACGGCGATGCTGTTCTTCACACTCAATGGCAACCCCAGCAACGGCTTCTCTTTGCTCATTTCGTTAGCACTTATGGTTCCCGAAGCCACCAGTCTGTCGACCTCCTCGGCATCTTTGAGAGCCTCGTCAAACCTCTCCTCGACGATAGCGTTGATGATGGGCTGCACCTCCCGGATGCGTCTGATGTAAGCCAAGACAAGGTCCACGCTTTTGACCTACACCGACGAAAAAAAAAAGAAAAACATATCGCAGTACTTAGTACCCCCTGTTAAGGTCAAGCACTATGTGTCTTATGCGAACGTGACCTTTAACACAAGCTGCGCGTTCACTCCGTTTTGCGGGGTTCGTGTGACTAAAGAAATAATAAAAATTACACCATCTCCCGCTAAAGGGGACCATGAGGCGATGCGAAGCCGGAGCACTTGCACGATCGCGTTTCGTTGGCGTTCGTTGGGCATGCTACCGACCTCGCGTCGTGGAACGCGAAGAAGGACGCTACGCGCGTCGTATCTTCCATCTAGCCTGGCCGTTAATTCTCACAGGGCGAGCGGGGAACGCGGTCTACAGGCGGGCGAGTGGGGGGCAGCGTAGGAGAGGAGAGAGAAGGGGAGGGGACGCGCATGCGCTCGAGCTCATCGCGGCGTTGCGTAGGAGAGAATTTCGGCATGTCTAGCCCGCGTTTCAGAGGAAGAGTGGAAAGGGGGAGGGGAGAGGGGAAGTGGAGATGGGAAGGGGAGAGGGTGAGTGGAGAGGGTAGCGCATGCGCAGTAAGGGTGGTCACGCCGCACACCACCACCACCACCACCGGATTGAGCTCCTCCTTAAAGGGGCCCTCCAACACTTTTTATGAAGCGCCTACATCGCTGCCGACCGCATCAACGCGTAGTGGCCCTCGCCAGAACTATTGCGGGCGGAAATGACGAAGATGGGCGCTGGCCTATGATTGGATAAATGTAACGTTAGAAGTAATAACGGCGTTGCATCACAAAAGGGGTTATTATTGGGTTTAGTTTTTCTTTAGCGTGCTTTTTTCACTGAACACCTACTAGACGAACGTTCTTAGACTTTTTCAGCTTTAAAATTGCAGCGCCCGGCAATGAATGCGCCGAACGCCACGGCGCTGGAGGAAACGCGCTGGGGACGCTCCCGGCGCCGTTGTTTGAAGAAGAGCGTTGATATAGACGCCGTCGCATCAAAAAAGATGACTCAAACTAAAAAACATGATAGAGGCGTTCGCAATCTGCCCCGTTTCGCACGTGCAGTTCACTCTTAATGCACCACATTGTTTGTTACTATCGCAACGGCGTCGTCATTACGTTGGACAGAACGAACAACATTGTATGCAAGCTTCCCGTATGTAGTATCTTTCACTTCATTTCATTGGGGCGCCATCAGACGTCACAGAGCGAGTGAAACGGGGTCAGGTGACCCTGCGAAAATTGAGTTGAGGGTAGGCCTTCATTTTATTGTATTTTAAGCGTTCTAGGCTGAATAACTTCCGACTGCGTGCCCCCATCGCTGCCATTCTTGCTGTACTAATCTCTTCAGCCTTCAGTCTACGCAACCCGAAAATAAATGTAGAACAATGAGGTCTGGAAAAGTGTTAGAGGGTCCCTTTAAGATACTTCGCATCTAAAGACTGACAGGTTCCCTTATACCCTCACCTAGGACGACTCGAAGGCGAAAGCCATCTTCCTTTCTTCTCAGTCGATGTATTTTTCCTGCGCCGCCACCCTCCGAAAGCTTTCTGCACCCAATGTGGTTTTGCACTGCCTCCAAGATCGGAGGCATTTCACCTGGTTTTGCATTGCCTCCATGATTGGTCCACCATTCACCAAGCTAAGATGCATGTGATGACATCATGTGACGTCGCTATGACGCCATAATTACGTCACATGGCACCTGTATTTATATGACGTTCCGAATGCTTTTGTCGCATGATAGCGGGCAGGCGAGCTCCGCTTGCGCGTGACAACTACTCTCAGATGAAGAATAAGATGAGGAATGTATCACTGTGAATAGTAAACGCTGATACAGTAAAACCTCGGTGATACGATCACGGCTCGTACGAATTTCGGGGTGATACGAATTTTTCTGTCGTCCTGGCCAAGGCCCATTAGTCTGCAATGTATTGGAGTACGGTTGTTACGAACCGATTTGCACCCCGCGACGTTTGATACGAACGTACGCTAGCGCACAGGTACGAACAGGGGCTGCCCGCGCTGTCGCGGAAGACGCGGCGGTCACGCGCGGGCGCGGGCATGCGCGCTGCGCGACCATCAACGGTGCGTCGTTGCCTCCGAGATAGTGCGCGCGAATCTTGGAGGCCGTTATGCGCCTCAGCGTTTAGATTACAGATGACGTTGACGCCGCGCTTTCTTTTTTTTTTTTTTTCGACGCGTTCACGCGTGCTTCTGTGCTCGAGGCAGCAGCGTCATTGTACAACGTGCCTGCCACGTCGATGCAAGCCATGTCCCCGCAATCAATAATAATATCTGGGGTTTAACGTCCCAAAACCACGATATGATTATGAGAGACGCTGTAGTGGAGGGCTCCGGAAATTTCGACCACCTGGGGTTCTTTAACGTGCACCCAAGGAGGTTTAAAAACCTCCTTGCGTGCACCTAAAGCTAAGTACACGGGACTCAAACATTTTCGCCTCCACTGAAAATGCAGCCGCCGCGGCCGGGATTCGATCCCGCGACGTTCGGGTCAGCAGTCGAGCGCCATAACCACTAGACCACCGTGGCGGGGCATGTCCCCGCAATCAGACGTTCTATGAAACAAGACTGAAACTTGGGCTGCAGGTCCGTCATGTCCCAGGAAATGTGGACGAAGACCCCAAGAGACGAAGCGGACGGTCTTGGCGAAGGAGCTTGGCCTCTATCTATCGTGTGCAAAGCGCTTCTTAAGTCACTTTCGCCGCTGTACTCTAGTGTCATGCAGAGAAGCGTAGTAAGATTAGGCAGGGGCTACTAGTGGTCACGGGGCACATCACATCTGGTTCATTAATTACACATGCGCGCCTGCACCGTATATTTACGAGTACGAGTATGGTCGTTGACGTCTAAAAACTTCACTGCAATCATTCAGAATTGTTCATGACGTCGCTGCGGCCCTGAGAAACACTAAATCAAAACGTATATGCCAACTTTTTTTTGTCGCATACTAATTTCCCATGTTTTCTGGTGATACGAATTTCGGATGATACGAATATTTTTGGTAACCCCGCGAGATTCGTATCACCGAGGTTTTACTGTAATTGCCAACAAGGTCCATATTATATAACGAAAACTCTGCCGGTAATATTGCAGCGAGCGCCTCCAGCAGGGCGCACGTGTGTTGCTTCCTCTCTTCCAATTACCTAAAAATAATTAGGTGCAGTCTATCAGCAGCATCTGGCACAAAAGCAAGCTGTGACATCTAAAGAAAGTTGTCAAACTCGCTCACGATGGTCGAACAACTATAGTTATTCTGCTTCTCGTGCTAGAACACTGGTGTCAGCCGGCTGCTAACAGAAGTTTGTCCAAGTCCTTCGCTTTATGAAAGTACCGCATTTAAAATAATGTATTCTTGTGTGTCTGCAGACATGATATTGAACAGAACCGCGCGCATGCCACCATATTTGGCGCCTTCGGGCATAATAGCAGTGGAAAAAATATGTGCGTGCGGTATTGAAGGCGCTCACTGAAAAATTCCCGGCAGAGTTTTCGTTGCATAATATGTACCTTGTTGCTAATCAACAGCGTTTACTTTTCACATTGATACATTCCTTATCTCATTCGTCATCTGAGTTTAGTTTTCATGCGCAAGCGGAGCTCGCCCGCAGTCGAAGCTGCCCTCATATATAATGTGAGCGCCCGGAGCCTCGAGCGCCCACCTCTGCGGCTTTGCCAAGCGGCTGATCGCAAGACTAATCTTGCTGCACCATACAACGTGGCTGCGCATTTGTCGTTGGGAAGCAGCTGCTTTGTGATTATGTAGCTAGCATACAATTATTTTGAACAACTTGCGTCCGATTTGCGGCACATAAACAATGGAGCGGCCGCTAGGCTGACTTCGTCACATGCGACGCATCACAACGTGTTAGCACCCAAAATAATGCAACGTTTTTTTTTTTACGCAGAATAATACAAAACGTCCTTGACTTCAATCAGAGGGATTTAAAAAATTTAAAATGGTCTTTGTGAAAAAAACTACTTTGAAACTTGGGCGTTTTTGGTAAACCACGAACGTTTCAGCACAATTCTGAAGTAACACGGTGCTCGAGAAAAGCACGAAAATTGTTTTAAAAGGAAGCGCAAATATCAAAATCAGTATAACCGAGTTTTATTATCCTTAATTTAGCTTGCGTGCAGCAATAAATTCCTGAAATACAGGTATCTCGTGCGGTTCGCCATGTTTGTAATTTTTTTACTCCAAGGTCCATCGACAGGTAAGAGAAATATTACACTCGTAAGAGTGTATTTCGCTTTTTATTTGATGGGAATAAACATTGCGGCCAAGAAGTGCACCATTTCTTTCCTAGGTGCGCTCAAAGTTCAGACACTGCGAACAGGGGCGTAGCCAGAAATTTTTTTCGTAGGGGGGGGGGGGGGGGGTTGCAACTATATTCTATGTAGTTTCGTGCGTGCTTTTGTGTATGTGCGTTCATATATACGCAAGCAAAATTGAAAATTATGGGGGGGGGGTTGTACTCCCCCCCCCCCCTTGGCTACACCCCTGACTGCGAAATTGAGGAAAATTTGTTTCTTGCGGCCAACTTTCTATATATATATATATATATATATATATATATATATATATATATATATATATATATATATATATATATATATATATATATATATATATATATTGGCGGGAGAACAAAATTTTCCTTTTTCCCAAAACTAGCTTCGAAACCATTGTTCTGGGTCTAATACCTACGCCTACTGTGAATTTCATCAAAATCTGGAATGGTGACCGGGACCTCGCATTCGTTCTTATCTGGAACGCTCTCACGTCGTTATTGAGGACGTTTAATACCTATGATTATCGTCGCGGATTCCCTTTCATATGTCCCCAAAAAGAAACAGCCTGAGCCGTGCACATTCGCTCGATTCGGTATGGGGGTAGGAATGATAGAAATCCTAAACCCTTGTATGTGCGTTAATCGAGTCAAATTTAACTAGAAACTTATCGTGACGCAGACAAAAGTATATAACGACACCTTGCCATTTCTGATGTCAGCAGCAAGAGATGTTGCAGAACGCAGCAGAAGCTTGTCGGTTAGCGCTGGTAGTGGCAAAGGCTTTTTCCAAGAGAACCACGAGGCATACACCAGCCGCGTTAGAGCGGACCACAAGTATACGACCAGCTCTAGTAGGAATTCGCGACAGTTGGCTAATATGTGAGCCATTGCACGATCAACACTGGGCCAGGCGACGCCAGCTCATTAGAATATCGCTTCTCTCTGGCTTCAGACGAGCGTAGGGAGTGCGCATGTTCGTATCAGCCACTGTCGGTATTACGTAAACAGCGGACGCTCTCAAGGACGACACTCAACACAGAGTAGAGCTATCGCATATGTTCGCCATATTGCTTACTATCGGTAAGTAGTGGAGCGTAGAGCGTAAAAAAAAGTGCAACCTGAGACAGCATCCATGCCATGACTCGTGAGGTTATCCATGAGTTAACCTGTAAAATTAACGAAGCTAAGGAACAAGTGCACCGTGGCACAATGGAAATATGGTGGGTATACAAAGCCGCCCCTAATTAAATGCAGTGAGGCACTAACTTTCATGTCGTAATAAATAATTATCGACAATATGGCCTAACAATGTTTCAGTAACGCGGCCCTATTGTCTGCTTTTTTCGCTAAAATTATTGCTAATTTGAGTTCGCCGCAACAGTTTGTTCGATGTAGCACAATTTCGAAAAACTCAAATACAAATTGCAAAACGTCACATTCACATTGGGATTATGCTAGTTGTGTTCACTTGTCATTAGGTCAGACCGGAACAATAAGCCTTACAATTATAGGGTTGGTAGTTTACCAATAAAAGGTAATTTATACAATGCGTGGCTTGCGCCTGTATTTATACGAGGTTGCTAATGATTTTGCCGTGTCATAGCAATCATGTGCATTGTTTCGGAAATATTACTCACAAACGGTGCACTACGTTGCGTGAGCCAAAGTTCGAGGCACGAAAAGCTTCAAAGTAACCAAGCTAGATGTTGAAACTGTCCCTGCATACGCAGTCAAAGCATTGTAGCGAAGAAGGCAAGAAAAAAAATGAACTCAGACAGCGCATCGTCTTTCTATTTGCCTTTCTTTGTCTCTCCACAGTTGTCTTCAGTACAGGTCTCTGCGACTTGATGCCACGTCATGCGAAAAAAGAAAGGTTAAGAATCTATTGGGAATGAACCTCGTTACAACGAACGCTGATATAGCGATATATTGGTTATAGCGAACTAATGCCGAACTTTGGGCGGTAATGCTTTATTTCAGTGACATTTATTCGTCTTATAACGAAACCAAAGCGCTGAGCCGCTGAAATACCGGCTGTAACAAAGAAATATTCGTTTCACGCGCTACTCAAAACTCGAAAGTTAACATAAAACCCAAAATAAATACTGAAAGACAATTCAAAAGCATATATTAAAAAGTCTTGAAATATAAAAACTTTAAAGGAAAATGAAATTAACAATTTCCCAATAATTTCGTTTTTGTTCATCAAGAGCAAGAACTGCCGGCTCCGAAACTGCGGAAGTAGAAAAGGCCCTTTCGTCCATGGGCAATGGGGAAAACTTCACACTGCGCAGTGTGTGAACAGCCGCCTGACGACAATCACATCCTTCCTCAGGCGCCGTAGAGTTTTTAAATGCGAAGCATTTAAAATTTTACGGCGCTATCTATCTATCTATCTATCTATCTATCTATCTATCTATCTATCTATCTATCTATCTATCTATCTATCTATCTATCTATCTATCTATCTATCTATCTATCTATCCACCTACGACTTGGTGCTCGCCTGTCCGTTTCGTAATGATATTTACACCAAAACTGGTATGGCATAACATGACTGTATGACTAACATGAAAGACCAAATCATAACGTGAAAATCAGGACATGGATGTCATGAACAGCATGATTTGCATGCCATGGTCTTGGTGCTCTGGCGCCCGTTTAGTTAAGATGATATATACGAACATCAGTATGACGTGACAAGAGTGTAAAACAAACATAAGTGACAGAACATATCGCGCAAATCACGACACACATGGCATGTACAGCATGATTTACATGACATTGTCTCGGGGCGCCCGCGGCCGTTTGATTAGATGGATATATACCGTACGACGAGGCATTTCTGTGTGGCGAACCTAAATGACAGGAGGTAACACGAAAATATGGCGTGCATGTCATGGACGCCATGACATACGTGCCCCGCTCATGGTGCGGCTTGAGGCCGTTTCGCTATCTAGACATGTACCAAATTTGGTATTGCGTGACGTGATTGTATGAAGAACATTATTCACAGATGCTAGCACGAAAATCATGACATGCCTGTCATGCACAGCATGATTTACATGCCATGCTCATCGTGCGCTCGCGACCATTTTGCTAGATTGATGCACATCAAAATTGATATTGCGTGACGTGACTGTACGGCGAACAAAAATGAAAGGTGGTAACATGACAGTCTTGACATGCGTGTCGTGTAGGGCATGATTTACGTGACACGCTCATAGTATGCTCGCGGCTGTTTTGCTAGCTTGACATACATCAACACTGGTATTGCGTGACGTGACTGCACGATGTACATAAGTGACAGGTGGTAACATGACAATCATGACATGCATTTCACGTACAGCATGATTTACATGTCACGCACATGGCGCGCTCGCGGCCGGTTCGCTATCTTGGTGTACCCCAAAATCGGTATTTCGTGACGTGAATGTATCACGAACATAAATGAGAGGTGGTAACATGAAAGTCATGACATACATGTCGTGTAGGGCTTCATTGACATGCCACGCTCATGGCCTGCTTGCGGCCGTTTCGCTAACTTTACATACAACAATATTGGTGTTGCGCGACCCGACTTTATGATGAACACTAATGGTAGATCGTGACATGACAATGATGACATGCATTTACTGCACAGCATTATTTACACTAAAAAAATCACAGCATATCCACGGAGTGAATGATGATGAGTGGGCGAAGCTGCGGAGGTTCATCGGTACACCGTGAATCTTCCGTGAATTCTGCCCAGTACATCATCACCGACGTGAGATCGGTCGCGTTTATACTAAAGGTTCGATGAGTTATGACGACTTGCAGCTCACTTTAATTTTACATGTACGCTGTGAATTTTCATTGTTTAGAAAACCATTGCTTTAGAAAACGTCTGGCGTCTTTCGTTAAGCAGCTGACGTCTTTTCGTTTTGCTTTAGAAACATCTGGCGTTCTTTCGTTTTGCTTTAGATACATCTGGCGTTCTTTCGTTTTGCTTTTAGAAAACATCTGGCGTCTTTCGTTGGTTTATTTCATCAATCAACGGCGTTTTGAACAAAATTTTTATTGTTTAATCACGCACAGGAGAAATCTCACCAGGCACTACCTTGGAGGTAAACAATGGCTGCTAATGGGAATGAGAGACAGAAGAAGTCGGCTTTTAGCTAACACTTACACTTCTACTTCTACTAATGTTTCCTACTGGGACATGCCAATGGCTGCTAATGGGGAATGAGAGGCAGAAGAATTCGGCTTTTAGTTAACGCGCACGCTGCGAATTTTTTATTGTTCAACAACGCACAGGAAAAATCTCCCACCGGCACCACCTTGGAGGTCAAGATCTGGTACTAGCGTTACGACTGGTGCGCACTACGACTACGACAACTACGAGGAACGAACGGGTGCCGCCTTAAGGAGCTTCGCCCCTAAAATGTTATGGCATGACATGAGTGCATGACGAACATAAATCACAGGTCATGCATGTACGTACCAGAATATGCGTTTCATTAGCACCATATATGCCAGATTTACATGCATGCGTGCATTACAAACATGCGATATATAGTGAATTAGATGTCGCCACATGAACCACTTCATTTTCCTCAAGGAGAAAGAAGGCGATGTGTGGAGCTCTTTCCTGGCTGCTTCGCATTAAATCGATTCCCACAGTGCGTGGGATCTGCCGGATTTTCTGAAACCGTTTCATTTTTGGTCGGCGTTTTTTGTTTCTTTTTTTATTATCGTTCATCAATAAAAGCTAAATGCAGGCCGGTTTTGTCAAACGAACTTAGTTTTTTTTTATTGTATATATAGTTTCACCTTCTCATGTTCTGGCTTATTTAGTTTGAAATGCTACAAGGAGACAGATAAGGATTACCTCGTTTATTGTTGGCTTAATCCAAGAGTAATGCGTTCTCGCATCTGCGATTTTCGCGTTAGCCAGATGGCCAATTTGTTAGAGCCGATTTTTGTTTTTACTGTCGCAACGAATGTCGGATATAACTAATTTATCGTCCGGACGCTACTTCGTTATTACGATGTTCAACTGTACTTTCACAATATATTTGCGAGGCCGAAGTAAGCTCCGTTCGTTCGTCCACTTCACCTCAGCACCTACATATATTTACATATATAGTGAAGGAGATCCTCCGTAAGAACAGTAACAACGGAAGTGTTCATTTGCTACGTTTCGACCAAGAGTCTGGTCTTCAGGAATATCTGTTTCTCTCTTTAACTTTACGTAATGAAATTATGCCTTTAACGGGGAGGTGAGGCTCAGGCGGTGTCAGACGGCCATCTGTTCGTCTCTTTCTATTGGCCGGAGTTAGTTCTCCAGGCTGGCGTTACAAAGTGCCGCGTGAGGAAGGGGTCAGTGAGATCGTTGGGTGGGGGGCTCGTGCTAAGAGCCCCACAGGATGTATCGATAGATTAAACACTTGGAAGATGGCCCGGCCAGCCTCACCAGCGAATGAGTCTCAAGCTCGTCTTGTTCGCCTTCAGTCCTCTGTTCGGTTGCTTTACTGCGACCCTATAATGACAAAGAAAGGATCATCCGATGCTTCATAACAGGGCACTAGCTTTATTAGTGAAGTGCTCGACAGAGCAGTTGATGTCAAGATAGCAGGCAACAACTGACTTCTTGCGTGGTGTCCGTTTAGAAAGCTAGGCTATACACGGTGGACAAAGATAGATTCAAGGGCCCAGAGCTGATAAATCGTCCAGAAAGAATACCGCGTTCCACACGACACCAAGTCACCGTCACTCCGGGTGCATGGATGGTGGATGGTTCCTAACTTACATTCCTACTCATGTTTAGGAAGCGGTGGTACACTACAGAAATATTACAGCTCCCGAAGCCTTTCATTTTGCAACATGTGCATGAACCACACTGGGGCAATTAAGTATGCCTTTATAAATCACTCGACACTCTAAATAAAGCATTTGGAAAATCTAGCCGCTAGCCAAATTCTTCTGCCGTTCTCCAGGGCGACACGGTGGATTAGGTGCACACAACTAACAGCGTTTTGAAACGCTGAAGAATCTGATGGTTGTTGCTATCACCGATAGAGGGAAGATATACATAGGGTTAATCACGTGTTGAATTGTGTTTGTTGCGAGTCGCGCATGGCTGTTGTGCAAGTGTACAACTGTATATAAGGTGAAGCGTTTAAAAAGAAGCAACTAGAAGAATAAGGATGAGGAGGGTCATATTCGGCAAGCATTCTCCAATCATGAATGGTAGTTTACCACTATCACTCAAGAGGAAGGTATACAACCGCTGCATTTTACCGGTACTTACCTACGGAGCAGATACTTGAATGCTTACAAAGAGGGTTCAACTTAAACTGGGGACCACGCAGCGAGCAATGGAAAGGAAAATGATAGGTGTAACCTTAAGGGACAGGAAAGCAGATTGGGTCAGGGAAAAGACTGGTGTTAAGGACATCTTAGTTGAAATCAAGAAGAAATGGACATGGGCAGGGTATGTAGCGCGTAGGAAAGATAACCGCTGGTCATTAAGAGTAACTGACTGGATTCCAAGAGAAGGCAAACGCGCGACTGGGAGACAGAAAGTTAGGTGGTCAGGTGAGATTAAGAAGTTTGCAGGTATAACGTGGCAGCAACAAGCACAGGACAGGGTTGATTGGCGGAACATGGGAGATGCCTTTGTCCTGCAGTGGGCGTAGTCAGGCTGATGATGTGATGTGCTGTGATGTCATGTTAAAAAAAACAGTTGGAAGTTAGCGTTCTGCCACCTCTCCTTTGTCCCCTCTTGGTTATTGCGCTGCTTATAATTGTAACCATGGTATACCAACACGCCCAATCCGACACACTTCTGAACTCATGGTGCCCCAGAGCTTGAGGAATCTGTCTCTTACCTAATCACGAGACTGCTGAGGCAGCGTTGAGCAGTAGAGACTAGATAACTGCGGATGAACTGTCATTGTATAAAACGTCAACATGCAAAACAATGTGACATCAATGTCTTTGCAGAGGCGCATATTAAGACAAGGAACCTCTGCCCCGTAATCGCAACTTCCTTTATTCGAGCATATTAAGAAACAAGCCACAAGTAGTGTAACCGTTTCCTCGGTAAAGTATTTTATAAGAATATGCCAGAAGTGTTTCGATCGTGGGAACGTATAAGAAGGTATTTGCCAAAATAACAAATTCTTTTATAACGTATCTTCTCACTACCGCAATAAAATGTACAAAAGCGTATCACGTGCAGCCTATTTCACATGAGGCGCTCTTTCTAAAGACGCTTTTCTTGCAAAATTTAGTCGACTTAGGAAGCCCTCGCCAGAAGGGCTGTACAGGAGCATAAGGCTTTATTTACCCGGTCGCGACACACGCACGCCCTTAAAGTTTCCTCGCAGGATCAATGCACCCACCAAAGCGCTTCTCGATTTCCTTGGCAAGAGCGAGGCATAGCCGGTCATTTCCTCTCTTCGCAACCACCTGGATGCACAAGGGCAAATTATCCGCTGACCGCATTACAGGGCACACCGTTGCGGGCACCTTGAACAAATTAAACAGACCCGTCATGCTGATTGCATCGAGAAATAGAAGTTCCTGATTCTGAAACGGGGCGGCACTCGCGGCTGCTGGTAGGACTAGGACTCCGTTGTCCCCCAGCGTCTCCTCAAATCGCTGCCGGGCGTTCTCTATGGAAGTGAGGCAAGCTTCAGCCTCCTGCTCCGAGCTGAGGCGGCCAAGCAGAGCCGTCGTGGACGCGATCAACGCAACGAGTGTGTGCCGGCCAGCACCGACCAGGTAGTAGAGCAGCTCGACGATTGGGTTGAGCCCGCCGGGCCTGTACATCTCGACAATTGATTTGGTCTCCTTGGCGCCGAAAATCTTGTGGAACACGAACATGCCGAATCGTATTTCTGGCAGGTGCAGCCGATGGGCTTCGAGTCCATGCGCCGCCTTCAGGTGTTGGGTGACCTGTGAATTGTAGAGAGACATGAATCGTTCTAAACAACGTGGTCCACCTTCGAGACTATAGAAACAAGAGGGATGGGAAGCTGAAAGAGAGGCATAATGTTTCGATATGCGAAAGTCACCAAGGGGTCTGAGTAATCTTGCCTGTTTGAAACTTGGTGTCCATACCTGTTAAAATGAATTCATCACATATATACTCATTTCCAGTAAGTTCCACAGGCATATTTTTTACTCCTCCTTCTGATCACCGCTTTTCTTAATATCCATTTTGATAGTGTAACAGTATATATTTCCTTAGCTTATGTTATTTACCCGTATTTAATCTGACCGTAGCACGCATTGATGTGTTTAGATGTATTTATGCCAAGAGAACCACGTCTTGTACTAAGGGGGTATGGTAGGGTACATCGACCAAAAAAGACTTATTTTTTCATTACTAAAAAATAATACACACTCTGAGGAGCAAAACCGCGCATTGGCGAGCGCGTAGGAGCGCTCGAAGTCAATTAGAAGTGGCTTCAAAAGCCGTGCCTCCTGACGGATCCAAGGGCTTGTTTACATGCTGTTTTCCGTCATAGTTTCTACATTTATGTATTTTATTGCGATAGCAATTACATGGACAGTCTCGAGGGTTTTTTGGCGTCACCGTCGCTGTCGCCGTCACCGTCATGTCCCGTATGAAGTCCAAATTGATAAGATCCCCCCGCGCATCGTATGTTCTACCGCGGGTAAAAGAGCGTGAGCGGGGGCGACGAACACGGCCGAAGCAGATATCAAACGAGTTGGCCCATTTTCATCGCTCGGAGGGTGCATGCCATAACATCACCCCGCTCGGGAGGCCTGCCGTCGAAGCAGACAGGAAACGCCCTGCCCGTCTTTAACGAGCATTAAAAGACGCGAAGGGGTGAGGGTGTCGCGCGAGCACCAACTATGAACTTTGAATTTAAGGGCGCGGTCGCGATCGCTGGAGCGCGCGCTATCTCAACAACCATCATAGCAGGCGGCTCGTATACTCCTCTACGGGCTACGCTCTCAACGCGAAGTGAATATGCGGACAGAGTATCTCTCCCTGGAGCGGCCGTATTCCCTTACACCAGCGTTTTGTAGTCACGCGAGATCGGATACAAAACAGTTAGCTGCCAGCCTCACTTCGTATAACACTACAATTTGTTGCTATCGCAATCATTGCTTCGCCCGTGCGGTGAAACCGTTACTTTTTTTATAATAAAAATTGATAGATCGGTTAAATATGTTCATTTCTTACCAATTTCATATTTTGATTGCATTTTCCGCACGTGTTTTTAAAGATAAAGCCGTAATTTTCTTAGAATAAGTTTTTAAAAAGTTTCGAAACTTGATGTACTTTTTGTGGAAAACTATCCGACCGATTGCGCTGAAATTTTCGCAGATCATACTTAAATCCCTTCCAGATAATCTGAACCTAAAACATTGAAAAATTGTATGAGGTATATTAAAGAATGATTAATAATAAAGTCTCTCTTACGGCACGTAACATGTGAGGACAATAGTTTTGTTCTTGTGAGATTAATGTAGAAACACGTTTTTAGAACCAGGACCTAATGCCACTGCCAAGTGGAATTAGCGAGCCAGATTTCACAACATACTGTTTTCGTTTCTGAGAAAAGGTACGTTAAATTTTACACCACACCATAAAATTTAGTATTTAAATACAAAATAGTAACAAAAGCTACAGAGTCTAAATCAAACAAAGCGAAGGTCAAAAGTTTTCTTATTGATCCCGCAAAATTTCACAATAAAATATGGCAAGGTACTGGATATATAAAGCTGAAATCATGATGACCCATTTGCCCTGCCATACCCCCTTAATGAAATTATCAGAACGAATAACTTTGTTTGCATTGCGCATGTGTGCACTGCTGTTGTTGCGTGGTTGCGGCCCCCTGGCCTCGTAAAGCTGTATGCTTACATATTTCTCGTCAGGGTGGCCTTCAACGTTGTACTTCGTGCATGTTGTATATAAAACTTGACTAGGGCCGACAAGCGGCGTACGCAAATAAAGCGTCGGACCTTCAATTTGATGTACCTTGGTCTAGAAAGAGACATATTCATAGTCCCACGGGACGTGTACATTGATTTGTTAGTTGCACGTGACCTCTTCGCAGTGGGAAAGTTTCTCGAGCTTTTTGTCGAATGGTCGAAGGTCAGTCGAAGGTCAGTCGAACTAAGAGCTCGGTTCCATCATCATGCCCTGCGGTCAGTGGCGTAGCCGGGGGGTGGCACACCGGGCCCGTGCCCCCCCTCCCCCCGAAAAAAATTTCTGGCTACGCCCTTCCCTGCGGCTGAAACAGCGCACAGGACTAGGACTAAACGGAAGGGCACAAAAAAGCACCAAACATTGCTTCCCTCTCAACTACTTTATTTCTGAACAAAAAACTGGGACCATCTCCCCGAAGGGAACCCTGATGGGAACACGGTAATCCGAGTTGGTTAGCTTTCATAAGATAGTTGAGGTAACGTCAGGCAGTGAGGCGCGCACGTGTATACTAATGTGAGCAACCATACCTAGCGAACAGCTCCGCTTTTGAGAGGTGACGCCGCGTCGAGCCACAAACTACAGCCCATCCACTAATTTTACCTTATTATCGTAACCATTTCTCAAACAGATAGCCGCAGCAATGAATGGCAGCAAGGAAATGCGCTGTTCATTCAGCAGTTTCAAATCATAACGCTCAACGACAGTCAAATCAACACTTTGTGAACATCTTGGGAAAAAACTTGGACCATCTCCCCGAAGGGAACCCTGATGGGATGCGAAGCAGCAGCGGTGCGCACGGCGTTGACCCGGTTGAAACGGGCGTCGACGCGGGTGCTGGAAGAATGGTTTGAAGCGAAACTCGGTGTAGCGCTTACTCGAGTAAACGTTTCTTTGAAACGCAAAGACACGGGAGGTGGGTTGTGTTTCGTGTAAGTTTCATTAAAGCGTTTGGCAAGACTTCGTAGTCGTTGTTTCTTCAGAGTCGAGACACGGGCGCTGGACCGGAGCAGGCGCGCGTTTCGCTTTGACTACCACGCGTGAAGCGAGAGAGAAGTGACACGTTCAGAGGTGTTGCGAGTGGGCGGAGCAGCCGGCAGCTGCGGACGCTACGGCGAGCATGCTGCGGGTGAGGGAGAGAGTGACGTCAGCGCGCACCTGCGAGGGAAGAGTGCGAGGGGAGCGTGACGTCAACGCAAAGCTATGGCGTGACCTACTTGGCAATGCTCCAACACCTACGGTGAGGAGAAAGCGTTGCGGCGCATTCGTACGGACGCATGTAACGTACGGCGTTACACACGTGAGTCTAAGAGCTGCTTCGCATCTAATAGTTCTTATATAGCCGCTCACCCTCTGGCGTCAAAGATATGCAAGATAGAAGCACATGTGGACCCTACATCGCGCACACTCGGGCGTTAAAAGTAGGAATGTGAGCTATCGACTTCAGAGAGGTGCAAGAAGTAAGAATAAAATTTGCAGTGGCTTAGCTCGGCTATGCCAGGATATACGTAGCGTTAGCAAAGGTTCAGCTGATTATTCTTAGCTTTCCAGATTGCCTAGGATTATTAGCCTTCTTCTGTTCATTCTTCGTACGCTGAACCTCTAATTGCCAGGCAACTACTTCGGGATCCGATGAGATAAGCTTCTCGGCTCTTCTGCGCCGTCGAGCAGCATTTTGCGCTCTCCTTCTCCATGGCGTTACCCACCTGCAAACGCCAGTCAGAGGCGCTATCAAGCGGCCCCAGCGCAGTGTCAGACGCGACTGCACAGCGAAGGCGAGTAGCTGCGCGCGCGCCGGCGCCACTGTGTCTATGGCTACGACGTCACTCCTCTCGAATGCGGCGCAGACTAGCAGCGGCGAGCCGCGCGCGGCGGTGGTGGAGTCCGCGCGCCCACCGGCGCCAGCGTGTCTGCCGCGCCTATGACGCCACTCCTCCCGAACGCGCAGACCAGCTGCGGCGAGCCGCGCGCGGCGGTGTCGGAGAGCGCGTGAGATGCCAGCTCCGGTGACCCAGCTGTGTGACATCACTGATCCTCGCACATGCGCAGCACGGCTCGTGACCCTCCATGCGAAATCGGCTCCGGCTAGGCAAGTGTAGCTAACGCTACAAAAACAACACTTTTGAATAATTTACTAGCGCAAACCGGGTGCCCTATCACTGATACATCCAGTCTCTCTGTGCTATATTCAGTGCCTCTGTACTACTACCAATGTCTCTACGTTACGAATTCTAATTTATTTTTATTTTTTGCCTCGTTTCATGAACTAGGAAGTGCACTGCCACAGAAGTTTGCATGTGATTTCTTTGTAGCTTCCTTCTTGAAATACATGAATGACAATTTTTTTCCTTTATTAATCTTCGGTCCACCTTTCAGGTTTTCGTCGAAGCTACGCGTACTTGCCATAACGGGTGTTCCTGTCCTTCAAGTTGACGAGTGATTCGACTTCGTTCTGTGATTTGCTAGCCTCTTGCAAAGTTGGGACCGAACTCGGGACCGCAGACCTAGATAGGCGTTGGTCCGGAGTTCGTATCCTGAACTAGAAAAAATTGTTTCGTCAACTAGGAACCCTTCGTCTTGAGAAGTCCGCAAAAATTTCGATCATAGCTTCGTGCTTGAAACTCGTCGTTGACAATTTTTTTGCTTTCATGTTAGCTATTACACCGTGCGGGCTTGCGAAACATTTATTTTTCGTATTCACTCTGTGGACGTGCGTAGTCGCTCGCGTGTGTGTGTGTTTAAAAGGGCTTGAAGGCTGAATGCGTGAATGTTTTACTGATAGGCACTGAAATATCGTTATTTTCCAGCGGCCTTATAATAATCACTGGGTTTGTGCCATTAATGTATATATTACTCCGTACGCCGATCAAAACGTAACATTGTTGTCTTTTAGGAGCTTGCTCGCCAAGCTTCTTATGCTCGCGCCTTGTCCTCACCTACGTGACCGTCGGCGCGGCGGCACACACCACGCTCGGCGCAAGCACGACTGCTCGAGGGCCGCCGCACCTCTCGTTTCGCTGGCTTCCTTTCTCTTCGCCCGGCGAAGTTCGCCGGGAGCTCACTAAGAGAACACTCTTCGTTGCCGCTCCGCAGCATGAACGGCAGCAGCGCGACGGGCTCGCAACGCAGCAGCAGCTCGGGAAGATCTCGCCTTGCCAATAACCAGCCAACACATGATGTCACGTACGTTACGCTCTCCGAGGCGTATCGTACGACTGCAAACGTCCCACCACCATCAGGGGCACCTGTATCGATGTTGCCTTCTCGAACTTTCCATTGTGTCCCATCATCGATAATCCCTTGGCAACATACTTTACTGATCATAAAGCAATCATCTTTAAAGGGAAACGAGTCCCCAAGCTCATCGAGGGACGCCCATCTTGTACTTTGTAAAAGAACATCTCTTGTGTATATGTAATGCATATAGATCGATCATCCATCACAAAGCAATCATCTTTAAAGGGAAACCAGTCCCCGAACTCATCGAGGGACACCCTTCTTGAACTTGGTAAAACAACATCTCTTGTGTATATATAATGTTTATGGTTCATCGAAATGTATATATACTTCATCAAAATGTATATAGAGCATCCAGCCTTACATTAATAAACATTGTGTGCGTAATGCATATATGACAACGTTGTCACGTTTATATACGATGGTAGAGGAATGTGTTTGAACTTGGTAAAACAACATATTTTGTGTATAGTAGAACCCCGCTGATACGTTTTTGAAGGGACCGTAGGAAATAAACGTAAGAGACGGGAAACGTAAGAGACGAAAAACAGGAAAAAACGGCAAAATATTTAGTGGTACAGAATTTTATTTCAATTCTTACGAGCAGCACGAAAATTGGCGCACTCAGCCGCGATCTAGTCGATGGATAGAAACGCGGAGCTTAGGACGGCCTCATCCACAGAAATGTAATCAACGTATGTGATTTTTTTAACATTAACAGCTGTAGGCATGAAAGAACTAAGCACACGCAATCACGGCCGGCGCGGCGAGTCCGACCGCGAACCGCACGCACGACCAAGCGAGCTCCAACCAGCTCTAACTCCTCCCGTTCTCCGACAAATAACGATGATGATGAGTCTACGCCAACGCGATGGCAGAAGTGAATGCCAATCTCGAAGGCCTTGCTTTCGCAAGCAATTACGTCATACACGCCATGTTGGTGCAATACAAATCTCAGAGGCTATGCTTTTGTCAATAGTAAATGCCAATCTCGAAGGCCTTGCTTTCGCGAGCAGTTACGTCATAGACGCCATCTTTGCAATTTGAATCTCGAAGGCCATGCTTTTGTTTGCATCAATTGAAAGATTCTGTTGCTTGCGCCTCTCATGCGGCTAATATTACGGTCAAACGAGGCCAAAGTGCGTGAAAATGCACCATGGCCGCTCTCTTTGGTAGTCACTCGGTCGGCTCCGAGCGCACTTCGCGACGTATCGTACGGGAACGGTCCGACAGTTACGACGTAACAGCGGGGTTCCCAATACATTGTATCCTATGGGAGCTATGCCGGGACCGGCGGAAAACGACGTAACAGCCGGGAAAACGCAGCAGTGAGGAACGTAACAGCGGGGTTCTACTGTATATAATGTTTATAGTTCATCCAAATGTATATATATATACTTCATCAAAATGTATATAGTGCATCCAACCGTAAATTAATAAACATTGTGGATGTAATGTATGTATAATAACGTTGTTACGTCTATATATGATGGTAGAGGAATGTGCACGGAGCATTCGCCGGGTTACCCGATCATCTCCGAGCAAGCTCCTCTAACATCATTCACTTCGTGGATATGGCGGTGAATTTTTTTGCTTCTCAGCATATGTAATGAGACACGTTTCAATGTGTGCGCATTGATGTTTCATATGAGGACTCACCTGTCTAACAGCTTGTCGAGCATCGGTTGTCACACGGCTGATGTGGCGGCTCCCTTCAGTGTCTATGTAATACAGCTTCAGGGTCTTAAGGTCTACCTGCATATTAATAATAATAATAATAATAATAATAATAATAATAATAATAATAATAAGAAGAAGAAGAAGAAGAAGAAGAAGAAGAAGAAGAAGAAGAAGAAGAAGAAGAAGAATTAATTACAGTAGACATTTTTCTGTCATCGGTGCTGACAGATTTCATTAATTATGCAACGAAATGAGAGAGATGAAATGTACTCCTCATTAGTTCGGTGGCTTCTATAGTGATGAATTTTTCACGGGTCATTAATGAACTGAGTGGTTGATTTCATTTGAGATGTAAGATTACCTTATTTATTTACTTCGCTTAGAAACAGTACTGCCCGCGAGCAGGAGTTTTCGTTTTCACGTCGTTCATCGCTGTGTTGAGTCAGCACATTTTTAGAGTGTTGAAGCAACCGTGTAGATGCTCTTAAAAAAAAGCAATCGTCGAAAAAAACCACGTCGCGGTATTTTCTGACCTATCCCCATCTATAAAATTAACTTTTGTAGTTTTGACAAGGTATTTGTAGGTCAACTATGTTTTTGTTTCTTTTTGAAACCAGTTCTGTGTAGTAGCTTCACCACATTAAAAATATCGACTCCTCAACGCAGTGAAACGGCGTCCATTTCGTGCACGGACATACCGTCTTTATACATTTCACATTTTATTACCATTGTGTGCGTTAAGAGGTCAAGGACGATGTTCGTTCACTTACACAGCGACCTTGTACCTTGTAAGTACGTACGTACCTCTTCATTTAGTCTAAACACGTCGGTGGTACCTCCTGCCAGAACACTTAGCATCAGTGGTAAGTCTTCCGAAAACCTGGTCATTGGTCCCACGCAGAGGAACTGGGCCAGGGTCTCTCCCACGTCGGGCATCAGACCAGCGATGGACACCACTCCTAAGGTTGGGCAGCGTATAGAAAGGACGAAATTCAGTAGCGCCATTAATCGACTCGATTTAAACCGACTTTGGAAAACGCATATGTCCACTCATAGAGAAAGTTTGAGCTAAGGAAACGCATCCTTCTACAGAAAAGTAAATCACAATGCCACGGTGCTGCTGGGTGGTTGTAAAATCCTCCCGTCGTTAGTAAAATATCGTCTCGGCTTTTTGCAATCTATTTAGTTGCTGGTGGCGCTCACGCCGCATGGCAGCTAGAGTCACTGGAAAATTTTGACAGTATCGCTTTTCCGCGCCGCCGCCGCCCATGCAACTGGGTTACTTGCATCACGTGACATCTCGCCGCCATATACTTTCCGAGCCCTTTGGGCACGCGCGTCCATCTCATAGCGTGGCCGGACATTTAGCGGTACCACGGTCCCTGTGAGTACTTCGTCGCTTTTATAAAGGCACCGTGCAGATCCTAGAAAGCACCTCAGCAACAACTAAATGTATTGTGGGATCTCTGCCCTCCCCCTCCCTTTTTTGCATTCCGTGCGAGAAAATATCCAATAACGATGTCCTACGTGCCTGCATAAAGTTAGCCGCAAGAATTCGCCCCCATAAAGGCTCGTTCACACCGAAGGCGCACTGACCAAAGCGGCGAAGCGGATTCTCAACGCGGCAAGACGGCGAATGCGCGTACTCCTGGTCAGACCACATGGCTCGCCTGGAAGCCCACGCGGCCACGGAGGTGGAAAATCTCGCGATTTTGTGGACGTGTCGCCATCACGTGGCACCGCTTGTCCACCCTCGTTACCCGAGCCGCCTGCGCCGATCTGACGCTCTTTCCGGCTCAACCGGATGTTTACTACAAAAATACACCAGTGCCACAGTCGCAAGGCGTTCTGATTGGCTGCGGCCATATGGAAACCTTCGGTGGGCGGGAAAAAATGGTCCCCGAAAAATCCGGCTCACTTTCGTCCGCTTTCGCCACCTAAAGAGGAGGTTTTCTCCGCTTTCCCGCTCGATCGCTTTGGCCGCTCCGCCTTCGCTGTGAACGAGACTCTAAGAATACTCGTTTCTGCAGGGACCTACGCGAAGCTTGGTGGGCGAGCTCTCATGCGACGGGATACTTCACCTGTTCGCTTCACTACATACACTCAGCGATATTGAAAACGACGTATACTGCATACCTTTCGATTTCGCTCGGCTCTCTATCTTTCGATCTGTTGGACAGATCACTCATGCAGCTGGAGTAAGCGTGTCACGGACGAGAGAGAAATGGAAGACCTATTGAATTAATAACTTGAAGGTATATTTGACGGTAAAATGTGGTATGATCACACGCGAGTACACTCAACTAAAGCGTGGGAAAGCACTCGGGAGGCGAAACGAGACCGATGAAGCCATGAAGAGAGTTCGCGACCACATGGAAACAATCGCCACGCATTTCACTCGTATGGCGTGACCGAGCGGACGCAAGCAGTCTTGAGGCGAGGTGGAGGTGCCCAGCGCAGGTGCGCCATGCGCATGCGTAGTAGTAATAATAGTGGAGTCGCGGTGAAGCAGGCGTGAGCAGTGTACGGGCGGAGAGCGCGGTCGGGCGCCGCTGCGCGATGATCGCGTCACACGGCGCATTCGCGGTAGCTCATCACTGGCTGCGGATCTGTGTCTTGGTTGGGCGAAGCTAGTGCGAAGCTGCGTGCAACTGCGCCGGTTGTTGCTAGGCAACGGGAGGTTGCGTCATTGCTCCGCGGATTTTTTTTGTCCGCGTTTGACAGATTACGGCCGGCTTCTACAGCTCCGCTCTTAATGCAGGGGTGACTTTCGCCAAAGTGTAGTTAGCTGGGTCAGTGGGTACGGATCCATATTAGTAAGCAGCGCGAAAAACAAGACGACGCACACAGGAAGGAGTGACAAGAACAAGGATAACATGAAGTATGGGCCATGGGGATGCTCTGGTTTTTGAGCGAAAAAGTGTCTGAAGTTTTTCTTTGCGCATGCACCATACGGCCGAGTGCTGCATGTGTATCTTTTACTTCTGATTAAAAAGCTTAGTTCTCGTTCCTTCGTGAGCCGTCTTCTTTCCACGTTGCTTACTGCCATGGTAGAATTTCGCCTATAGCATTATTGGCGAAGACGGTTTCTGTAACCTGTAAGCATATTTGGCATCGAGGCACTCCACGTTAATAAGCAGTGTGTGTGCGCTTTCTTTCTGTCATAGCTTCTGACACTTGCACTTCATGTTCGCTGTCTCGGTCTTCGCGACTCTTGTGCTGTATGTACTGAAGTACTGGTTGTAAATTGGCTCTGTGTAGATTGTGCGGAGTGCCTTTTTTTAACAATACACAGAACAATACACAGAGTTTTTCGAAAAGCTGCGACTTTCGGAGTGGTACCGACGCACGCGCCAACCCGGGGAGAAATTGGAGGATTTTATCTTTATGTCGGCCAACTAGTAAGGAAGATTCGCGAGGATGCGTGCAAGTTGGTAAAGGTGGATTGAGTCTTGTGCCAAATGTAATCCCGTTTCTATGACTGGGCGATGTGGTCACGACCTGTGAAAGCTTGATGATCTTGGAAGCCGTGGCCAGCAGCTTCATGGAGCGAGCGTGGCGCCGGCTTCATTATCTGCCTCCGACACCAAAAGAAAAGCACGTCGCGCCAAACCTGGCACATTTAGCGCATGCCGTCCCTGATTCAGTGACAGTTGTCAGGGATCCACACATGCCGCAATACACCCCTTTGGTATTTGCATGCAGAGTCTAGTTAAACAGTTCAGGAGCGGGCGGGCGTGACCACAATGTAGGCTGTGAAATAATTTCGGACCTATCCAACACATACTGAACTTCATCTCTGCTGTGATCGCACGTCGTTGACCTGAGCAAATATCTCTTCGTGCGCCGCGCTGAGTGCCGCGCCTTCAAGAGTTTCTATGCGCAATCAAGCACCGCATTGGGAAAGGCAACACACATGGTGGTGCCTTAAACTGGGTGCCCATTTAACCATTTAACCGTATAGAGATACTCTAGATAAAATATTTCCTGATACCCTTTTCCAACTTATGCTCTGATGTAGGCATTGACACATTTTCCAACGACCGCCTATTGACCACATTTGATGGCCTTATTTGTGTAAACAACGTGCAGAAACTGCCGCAACAGTGGGTTGGGGTAAAGAGGAGGAAGTTCATTGTTACATGCAAAATGAAAACACAGGATTTATAAACATCACCAGCTGTAGGCTTGTGGCCGAATACGCCGCAGTAGGCAGCTGGTATTCGCACGCTTCCGCCGAGGTCTGTTCCCAGACCAATAAGAGATCCAGCTGCTGCGAGGAGGCTTCCCTCTCCACCTGCGGTTTGCAAAAAAAAAAACAACGATAAGTGGTGAACGTCTCTTTGTGCGCGTGGCATATTACAAGCTTCCATTCAGTCGCTATCGTACCATGATCATTATCAACCTATTTCAAATCCACTGCAGGACGAAGGCATTGCGCAATGATATCCGATATACTCTATCTTGCGCGAGATGAGTACAGTTCATGCCTGCGAACTCCCTAATTTTGTTGCTCCTCCTAAGTCTCTACAGTCATCGGCTGCATTTCCAGTCCATTGGTACCCATTCAATTGATATAGCGTACTACCGATTGTCTGTCCTACACCTTATGTTTCCGGTCCAGGTCATTTGTCAACCAGTATATGGGCCGGCGTTTACGCGGCCGGCCCACAACGCCCCGCATCGAGCGGGAACACATCGCATAGAAAACTCCAATTTTCCTCTCGACACACATGAATGCACAACGCTACAATGAGGACGACGATGAGCCCTCGGGCCACTCTAGGTGGCCGGACACTTCTTCCGCTTCCCCCCACCCCCCCCCCCCCCCCTCACATGATTCTTTCACGAATCAATAAAGTTGTTTACCTACCTACCTACCTACAATGAGATTGTGCAGCTCCGTCCTCGTCCTCTAAGCGGTGCGCAAAAACGGAGCAATGAATACATGCCATACTAGCCCAAACAAGTACCCTCCCATGAATGTACAAAGTTTGCACGCACCACTGCTTCCACCTGGGCTCCGCCGTGTGTCGTGCGGGTTCCTCGTACATCCGTCCACCAAGTTCTTCGAGTCACACCACATGCACATCTCGGGCACGTTGGTAAGCGCCAGCGGGATGGCGCCGGCTTCCCGGAGCATTGCCACACATGGGGCATCTTCAATGGCACGCCGCCCATGCCAGAAAAGGGAGCCTGCGTCCTGTCGCAGACCTGCGAGGGGAACACACTTCCGCAGTTCATATTCTGGTGTCAGAAATTCCACGATGGGAAGCAGAGGTAAAACTGAGGTCCTATTGAAGATCCCAACGTTGCTCGACATAAAGTTTATGATGGGAAATGTGGTGTACGTTCTGGGCATAAAGGTGGGCATCGTGGGACACTTGATGGGTGTGCTGGGTGAATGTTGGGATATCTGGTGAGTGTGTGGGCACTCGGTGAGTATAATGGGTGGGCGGTGGGACATAAGGTGGCGGGTGTGTTGGATGGATGCAGGGCCACTTCGTGTTTGGTGGGAGACCCGGTGGGCAAAGTGGGTGAGTGATGGCGTATACATGGTAATATGCCGGGTCGGCACTCGGTACAATGGATGTGACAATGAAAGCATGATGGGGAGCCTGTGCCAATGGTTCCACATATGTTGCTGATAATGAATGCTTGGTGACCAACTGTATTTATAATGCATAGAAGTAAGCGTTCGAGAACATCTTGTAATTGTTGTGCGGTTTCCTTTGGATGAGAGTAATGCTATTATATCACAAGTGATTGAGAACACAGCAAACCGCGCTGTCACTGTTATTTCACATGTATGCACATTCAGTGCATGTAATTAAGGCCACCGTTGAAAGTGAGGAAGCTAAATTGAGCAGTGAATAGAGTTAATACCCGTCGAAGAAGACGAAGTTGTCACTTGCACAAGATAGCAGAGGCATCTGAGTGCAAACTCGTAGTACCGGAAAACGCGTTAACGGTACTACTGACGAGGAATGATATTTACACGCGCGCATGCACCGCTATGCCCAGGGGCGTAGCCAAGGGGGGGTGGGGGGGGTTCAAACCCCCCCCCCCCCCGAAATTTTTCAATTTTGCTTGCGTATATAGGCCCGCACACATACAAACGCACGCACGAACGTACATAAAGTATGGTTGAACCCCCCCCCGAAAAAAATTTCTGGCTACGCCCCTGGCTATGCCAATGTGTAAGAACTGTCTACGTTGCTTCAGGCTTCATTTATGAAATGTCATGAACATATATATTTGATATGCGGTGACAGCATGACAGATTTCGCACCATCAAGTTCAGATAAAGTTAGAGTTGTTTCATCATTTCGCGCACGTATCATCTACAAGATAGAACAACCGATGTTCCTATTCCATTAAAGGGACCCTGAAACGATTTTGACGATACTGTATAAACGCATTGAGCCGGTAAAGCCAGTCCAAAGAATCATTTGAAAACCGATTTAAGCTCTGTTCGTCAACTGTGCGATTTACTACAAGACATTAAACATGTGAATCGCTACAGATCGCCGCGGCTCAGCCGAACAAGTTTTCAACTTCTCGCGCCTTTTGCACGTAGAACTGTTCCAATACAAGTAGCAGCCATAGACCGATATGATTGGATATCTCCACTCTTCGTCAGGGAAACTCCTGCGGGCAGCGAGCGTCGTCTGCCTGTGTTACAACGTTCTCCGTGTTGACGTGAGCTGAGCGACAGTGCTTATCTCGAGGGTTCTTTCATTGGACAAAATGAATTGCCCCAGCTGTGTTGTGTACCACACATATAGCAACTGGTGACTTGTAAAGCTGCGACATCATGTAATGTTTGTGAGGCATCTGGCGAGCGGAATCCCTTCAGCTCGCCGCTGCAATGAGCGTCGCGCTCTCGCTATCCGTTCAACGCCACGATCCACGTGTCGGCGGCTGTAACTTCACCACTGAAGACACAACCATATTGCCCGAGTTTACGCTTATCGGTGATCGTTCTTGAATTCTTTTTGTCTGTCCGCATGGCTTTGCAGGTTCTCACTGTACAGGAGATTAAAATAAGCTCGGCTGGTAGTACGGCGGCATCTGTCGGCGCAGATATCAACCACATCGCGAGCCTTGTCTTTATTGTCAGACGGCGTGCTGCCGAGCGCACTGGGCCATGGTCTCCGAGATGGCGCGCAACCTGTCGGCACGCAATCTCGAAAGCCATAACTGGGCGCAGCTCAAACCGTCGAGTGCGCTTGTGAGTAGGCTGCGATCGCCAGCGATGCCAGCGTGTCTCATGAGTTAAGGAAGCAAGGTAGTGGTGAGAAGAAGGGTAGAGATATAATTGTCCGTAGCGGCCTTGGTACACGGTGCGTCGCTTAATTTGTGGTGCAAATGAATTGATGATGATCTAGCCGAAACGCTGACAAAACGTCAAAAAGCCGTTTCAGGGCCCCTTTATCGACAACTGCCATTTTGTCGCGCCACTATTTCAAAAACACTACGATACCTCACCATTGACGCTCGGAATGGTTCCCGCACTTGCTAGATATCTGGTTCACGCTTTATAACATACGCTAACGTATCGGACAAGTTTTTCATCCATCCATATGGGTTAAGGCTGTAAGGAACCTTGCGTTAAATCTGGCGATAACAAGAGCGCATTTTGTGTGCATTCCTCAGTGCGCAGGTACGTGAGCTTCCACCAACCCTGAAAATTCTTTCTCTCCCCCCCCCCCCCTGCAAATAGAGCAAGCAGCGACGCCGGGCTATAGTAAGTTTTCAAAGACTAATATTTGTACTAGGGAGGCTTGTCTGATGCGGCGCCGCCATCCGCCTTCGATTGTTTAAATATCTGTAGTTTATGAACCATCTAGTGACCGAATCAGTGATTGTACTTTGCATGTATAATCTACCAGCTAGCTTGGGCATTACGTTAAGACTGACTACTACCGGCATCTCGCGATGCAGCAACCAGTAAAGCACCTTTGATCGCAACGCTGTTCTTGGCAGTGAACGGCAGCCCCAGCAGCGGCTTTTCTTTGCTCAGTTGGCTCGCGCCGGTGGTTCCCGATGCAACCAGTCTGTCGACCTCCTCGGCATCTTTGAGAGCCTCTTCAAACCTCTCCTCGACGACAGCGTTGATGATGGGCTGCACCTCCCTGATGCGTCTGATGTAGGCCGAGACAAGGTCCACGCTTTTGACCTAGAAGGACAAGAATAAGAAAAATGCCAGAACTGAATGAACTCTTTTCTTTGTTTTGTTCATTATTCAGAAGCGAATAACAAATGATACTATCGCGCCGTCTAGAATGCAAGTACTAACGCACATGTTTCCAATAAATAATGTATGAGATCCCGATTGCTGTCTACGATGTTTTTTCACATATCACTCCGTGCACACAATCATTTTTATGAGGCGACATTAATTTGAGTACGAGTTGAACGGAAAAACGACAGGTGAAGTCTTCGAAGTTTTCGCATTAGTACCGATAAGCGTACGCTTTTCACATGCTTCAAATGTGGGTACACATGCATTTGCAGGCAATCAGTCTTACTATTCTTAGTAATTACACTTTTACATTAAGCTTTTTTAGCACTAAAGATACCCAAATAAAAAACGCCAGGCCTGCGCGGAAAGCGCAGCACAGTCACAGCGAAAGCTGGAAGAGTGGCATTTCTAGAGCCCGTTTGCTTGCTTGCTTGAACCTCTTCTACTGTCTCTTACCCACAAAGGGGGACTGGCCATGAAACCGGCGGTAAACATTACATGGAAATCTAGAATTTAAACAAAAGTAATTGAATTAATCGGACTACAAGCGAGTATTGAAAATAAAATAAGAATCTTTGGATTATGTGCCAATATAATGAGAAAAGAACCTTAATATCGAGCCCGTTATAAACTCTCTTGTGGTTACTTACAAGTACACTAGCAACGTACCCACTACGCCACAAATAATAATTTTTGTGAAGTTGGGAAGCACCCACCACAACATTACTCGTCATTCTGCGGAGAAGCGAGGTACCATCTGTAAGACATTATGTGCAGTTTCTTGATGCGACGGCTGATGACGATGAAGAATTATGACTGAGCCTTTTGTAATGGGTTGGAAGCTTTAAAGGACCTACTAGTTACGTAATTCGCATTGTGTGACGCCCGGTCGTTATTTGCCTCTCCATCCACGCTTTATAACATACGCTAACGTATCGGACGCGTTATTCGAAGGTCGCAGGTTCGGTGCCTGCCCGCGGCAAGTTATCTTTCCGTCCACTTTTCTTTCTTGACATTTACCTTACATTTACCACTAATACCATTCCGTATACTTTCCTTGGCATTATTGTCTGTTAGTGCTCATAAATATTGTGTATAAAAAACAAAAACGAGCCCTTAAAATTAACACTTCTTTCCTTCACGCTACCGTGAGAAAGAGATAGAGAGAGAGAATTGACTTTATTGAGACGCTGTAGAAATGGATCATGGGAGCCTTATAGGCTTCCTTGGCAACCAGTAGAAGTGCACTTGCGACGTACCCACTACGCTATAAATCATCATAATTTTTGTGAAGTAGGGAAGCAACCACTATGCAATTTTTGTTCATTCTGCGAAGAACCGTGGTACCTGCTAAACACCTGTAAGGCATTATGTGCACTTTGTTGGGGCTGTGGCTGATGACGATGAAGAATTATGCCAGAGCCCTTTGTAATGGGTTGGAAGCATTCAACAACCCACTCGTAGCGCAATCCGCATTGTGTGACGCCTGGTTACAGAATTCGCATTGTGTGATGCTTGGTTGTTAATTTAATCTTCTACCACGCCACATTACATATGTTAATGTGGTTCCTTCGTGACATGAAGCCTGTATAGGGTTTTTTGCAGAGCAGTTTCAAGCACCGGCATGGCTCTGAGGTAGAATACTGGGCTCCCACGCAGAGGACCCAGGTTCTAACCACATTCCATCCTGGAAATTTTTTCTTATTTCGTTTTTTTTTTCCTTATTTCGAGCGATAGTGGTTACGGAAACCGGCGGCGGCGGCGGCGGACAACTACGGCGCCAAAAACGGCCCTTGTTGTGATCTCATAACAGCTTTCGCTGTAAAACGTATTTGGCCGCACCATGCAACAGCACTTATGGTAAGAGGAAAAGAAATAATTCCTGAATGTGATAATTACGCACTTTCCGTTCACCGAAAACTCATTAGGTGCGCCAGTCCTAATGACATATCGGTGACGATTTTGCCCTGATACAGATCTCGAATTATATAGGATTGTCCGCGAATGCCATGGTTGGCTCATAGCTTGGGCTCCGTGTTTTCGGATAAATCTGAAAAAATCCGATAAATACTCACCGGTAAAATGTTTGACAATTCGGATTAATCCGATAAGCTCAGATTTTAAAAGGGCATTTTCAACGTTCAAAGGGCATTTTAAAAGCTGACAATCATCATTCGAAAGGAGCGCACCTTCATCAGCGGCAGCAACCTCGTAAAGTATGCTCGCGCCTATTACAACAAGCTTTAAGGCTCTAATACGAACACACGCAGATGTGTTATGTTCAAGTATTTGTTGTTATATGTATATGTGTTTGCGCGTTCAAACCTTGCAGACATCTAAATTACACTTAATGTGGTCACGTATTTTCGTGTTCAGGTATCATTTTATCTAAGATTTCGGAGTATTACGAATAATAATAATAATAATAATATTAGGTCCTTTATTTTTCATGAAGAAGATGAAGGAGGCTGGGAGAAAAAGCTGAGAAGCAGCTTGATTTCCCTTTATAATTGTCAGTGTGGCCAATCCCCCTCGTGGGTATGAGCCAGTCTCCTGAAGGCGAATCATGATGACTGTGACTGCCCGAAAATTTCATCTATGATGGACAAAGCTCGTCTGCTTATACGCCGCCACCTCCTAAAGCAGCACCCAGACCAACGTGTCGCGAACGGATCGTTTCCTCCCCGTGTTCGTGGTCGTGGCTTGCCTCGTCGTTCCAGAGCACTGCTATATAAACTAAGAGTCGGCTCAGTATACCAGCGCGAACGCTTATATCGTCAAAGACGTGTGAACAGTCCGTTGCGTGCAGCTTGTGGCTCATGTGAAACACTTGAGCATCTTATAATTACACTGTCCCGAATTTGTTACGCAGCGCGCTTTGATGATTAAGGAATATAAATTCCTCGGATTTAAATGCGCGACCATTGACGATTGCCTCTTTCCGAGAGGTTGTGTACCTCGACGCGAGCAGGCCCATCGAGCTCTGCTGACCTTTATGGACCAAACGGATCTGGCCACCCGTCTATAAGCGTTTCTTTTTTCCTTTTTTTTGTGTGTGTGTTTACCTATTCTTGTCCAAGTCTTCGTCAATATTTTTTCTTTACTTTCCTATATCTTTTCCTCCTTTTCTCCTCCTAGCTTCCTTCCCTCTGCCTCTTCCCTCCTCCCGAAAGAGTAGGCAGGCGTTGTGCCCCTCTTGGCGGCAGTTGCCAGCCTGCACTCTCCCTCTTTTCTCTGTGCCTTTGTGTATCTATCTATGCAAATGAAATAAATAAATAAATAATCAAATGGCGCCACAAAATGCACCGATTATGTCAGGTATTAACATTAAAAAGCATTGGAAACATCACGAAAAAGCTCATTCAACGCTAACGCAACGTAATCTGAAATATTGATAGCACCGCACCTCTACGATATCATGCAATATTTATTGCATACTTCCAAAGCCCGCAGCTATTCGTAGCATTTTTTGCGGTGTATTAGGTCGCATAGTGAATCGCGTTCGCGTCGGCGCAATTTCAAAATTTAAAGTTTGAATGCTCAACAAGATATTAGGAGTTTCTTCCCATGAAATCCGTAATCTTTGACGTAATAGTGATTTTTGTGCATCGCGCGCTGGTTGCAACCTTAATGTTAGCTCGGTGGTGTGTTTATAGCGTACAACATTAATAGACTATGACAAAGTTGGAACAGCAGTTTACGCTGATGCATACTACAAAACAACGACGTATTAGTGTGACGAAGACTAGCTTGATCTTTCTCCAGAGGAGAGATGAACGCAGAGCAAAGCACGATACTAACGACAGTGGACAAGCTGAATAATTCTCGACCATTCCATTATTGTATCTCTAGTCTAATTCACGACGGTGCGAAGTAAACAAACATGGCTGTGGGAGGGCATGGAGACGGGCTGTGCAGCGTGTTCTGACACATGTGCGACGTGCGACACCCAGCGGCGTAGCCAGGGGGGAAGGGGCACACCGGGCCCGTGCCACCCCCTCCCCCCCCCCCCGCCTCCACGAAATTTTTTCCCATGGGATACGGAGCACAAAATGACACTCGACCCCACTTATCTGCCCAGACCCAATATCGGATCGAGGAGGTGCCCCACCCCCGAAAAAAATTCTGCCTAGGCCACTGGCGACGCCAGGCCACATTTATTATGTGACATCGTGATCCATATTGCAATAGATCCACAATTATGTACATAATCAAGCGCAAAAGAGTACATTTTTTCAGCTCTTCCATTCACATCGCTTGGAAACGAACCTTCTTGGGAAGGAAACTGAGCACGCGACCCTCAGTGCTAAAACGAGACAGAACCAGACTACGCACGGAAATTTAAGGAAAGAAAAAACACGCATAAAGGAGCGAGCAAACAAACAGAGTGGTCAACTGAGGTAATTTGAGGAAGGGGATCTCGTCTACGTGAGGGACACTCGAGGTGAAATCGTGACGTGGTTTCCCGGAAAGATCATCAACAGGAGGTCACTCATGACATATTTAGCGTTTGCATCGGGGCAAGCAAGACTTTGTATCGGAGCAAGCAAGCAAGCACGTGGGCCATCTGCACGATCGTAGCGCGCCAGCCGATATTCGGTTGCACATTTTTACGAGCGCGGACAGCCGACAGGATGCGGTCGAGCCTAGTGTAATGGAGCCCTCGGGGCCACCTCAGCATACAGACAGTAAGAAAGGTAACGCTCTCAGGCGTAGTACGCGCCTGAGACGTTTTCCTGACCGTCTGAATTATGACACTTTTAATCTCAGTGGGGAGACCTTGGGCTCCACAAAACCCACACATGTATAAGCATCGGCAAAGTGTGCGTGTATAACACCGTGAGTTCAGTGAGAGAGCACATGTCCTCTCACAGTTTACGTCAGAGCGCGGCGGTGAATTATGTGCTCTTGCAGCCGCTGTGAATTCCAGACATTTATAAAGTTGCGATTAAAGTTTTGCAGGTTAACAGTTGCCCTTCCCGTAAATTGCGCATCCATGTCCTCCGAAGCGTTATCTGATCGTGTATTGCAAGCAACCCAAGATTTGTTCTTTTGCTGTGGCGTTACTTCAAATGTCACCAAGATGAATTTATCTAGCAATGGTAGACGCTGCTGCAAATTAGTGTGAGAAGTTGAATGCATATGGGGCATACAGGACATTCCAAAAAATATGTAAGCGTTCGAAAATGTAGTATACGATCTTTATCCGATATGTTTCCTAATGTGTGTCTAACAAAGAAAACGAGCCCTTGAAAAGTCACCTTTCTTCCTTCATTCATCGCAAGGGTCTCGTTCTGGCAGACTTCATGCCTTCAGGTAGTATGCGAGGGATTATTGGTCAGCTGCCAGCTCGTAAAAAGATCACGTGTTACGTGACGCCTGTTGCCATGGCGGCGAGTGTTCCACACTCGCCGCCATGGCTGCGATCGGCGCTGACTAACCCTCCTAGGTTTAAATGCACATATATACCCCAAAATGTCGACGAGAGGATGACCTCCACCATAGCTCAGTGGTAGAGCATCGGACGCGTTATTCGAAGGTCGCAGGCATGGTCCCTGCCGGCGGCAAGTTGTCTTTTCGTCCACTTTACTTTGTCCACCTTTATATCCTAATTACTACAAATAACATCTCCTATACTTACCTTGGCATTATTGTCTGTTAGTTCTCATGCATAATGTGTCTGACAAAGGACACGAGCCCTCGAAAAGTCACCTTCTTTCCTTCGTTCACAGAAACCTACGGTACATAACGTTAATGTAATACCAAAATGCACCATTTTTAAGCATAATCTAAGGTGACATGTTCGTGTCCCTGCCTTAATTAGAAATGCTGCTTCACGAAGGCCTACTCATTTGGAATTGGAATGACCAGCAGCCCAACATGTGATAACTGTAGCTGCGAGGAGGCAATCGCCCATCTTCTCCGTGAATGTCCTCGCTTCAGTGCACCAAGAAAATAGCTGTCCAAAGTATTGATAGACTTGACAATCGCTCATTGTCGGAGGAAACGCTCTTAGGACAGTGGCGGAAATCGTCTTCGGCACCGAAAGCTTTGAGAGCGTTGTTGAGCTTTTTGCGCACTAGTCTCACAGACAAACTAAGCAGTGTCGCTTATCGCATTATTGTTCTTTTTTTCTCCTTTCTTTGTAACATCTCTTTTCTATCATCTTTCACTCCCCCTCCCCCTTTCTCCAGCACCGGGTAGCCAGCCGGTCTGAGAACGGGCTAACCTCCTTGTCCTTCCGTTTTCTTTTCCACCCTCCCTCCCCGCTGATATGTACACAACCATAATTCTTTCTTTTGTTCATTTTGGGTAGTACAAGTTTCGTAGAGACCTTTCTATATTTCTGACTTAACAAAACAAGGTTCCCCATTGATGTTGCTTCCAGTTGAGGAGAAAGGTGGAAGGTTCTCGGTAATGTGTAGGCGAAGTTCAATGTTTCAGAACTATATAATGAGAACAATTGTCGTAGTCATAGGCATAGCCAGAGGGAAATTATGGGTTTTAACCCTCCCTCCCCCCCCCCTAGTACTTTTCTGTTTGTATATATATATATATATGTATATATTTAGAAGCACACAAAAAAGCAGATGCGCATAATATAGAGAAGTGTGAGACCTGCCGCCCCCCCTCCACCCCCCTCGCAATGAAATGCTGGCTATGCGCGAGATCTTAGGAGTAAATTGTGTGCGCAGGCATTCGTAGCGTAATTCCTGTGTTTCATGAACAGAGCAGCACTTATTCAATTGCCTTGCATAAATATCAAGCGCAGCAAGGATAAAGTTTACCAGAAATGAAGGGGCCGACCGACTACGTCATCTGGGAGGGATTGACGGATCGGGCGAAAGCGATGTGGTTCGAGGTTTGAGCTTCATTCGAAGCGCTCAACTGTTGTGACGGCGCTGTAGTCGTCTCTGCATCCAAAAGCGTTTCGTATTGTATTGCCATTGTTTGAATTCTGCCGTTATAATAGTGCTCTTCAATGATTATCATTACCCACTAAAATGAACTGCAGTCTACTCTACAGGCTGAATTATTTGCATTAAGTGTGCCGTCTCGCTTGTGGACTCTTGCATGGTCTGTAATAAAAGCTTTTTCGGATGCGAGTTAAATTGGAAAGCCACTTCACCTTGCCATTTCTGATGTCGGCAGCAAGAGATGTAGCAGAACGGAGAAGGAGCTTGTCGGTTACAGGTGGCAGTGGTACAGGCCTTTTCCAAGAAAACCACAGGGCAAATAACAGCCGGGTCACTATGCACCACAAGTATATTCCCAGCTCCAGTAATAGCTCACGACAACTTCCCAAGATGGTAGCCATTGCACGAACAACGTTCTGTCAGAAAACGTCAGCCTGCACAAACGCACCTCCCTGAGAGCTACCTCACTTCGGGTGTGCACTGAGAGTGTTACTATCCTAGCAGCCACTATCACTACCTCGTAGATAGCGTACACTCAAGTACCATACAATGCGCGTAGGGAGCTTGCGAACGGAACTCACAAGCTGCATACGCTACGGCGCAGTATACAAGGTAACCGCAGCATCGGCAGCGTCGCTGATGACAGAGCCAGCTGCGCTTTGAGCAGCTTGACAATCAAATGGCGTGACACGTGGATACGGTCAAGGTTTATGAAAGGCATTCTTCTTCGGCATGATAGCACTGCCTGACCCTCAGAATTACAGCTGTTTGCACCAAGACAGTGCACGCATTTACACTGCTTCCTACTCTGACATGGATATTTACGCATATCCATTAATTTATGCCTTTCCTCGGAGTCACCACAGTGGACCCAATTATCAAAAAGGGGCCGTCATACTCCTTTTTTTAGCGCATAAAACGAACAATTCACGGCCTCTCTTACACAATACTTAAGAACACTTGAAGGCGAAAGCCTTATAGCGCTGACGCATTAGAGATCGACATGTAAGCCAACATATTCGCTTTGTTGCCACCTCTCCGCCTCGGTTTGTTGAAGTCGTCGCGTTGTCGGCGACGTAGGCACTCGTGGTATTATCCCTCGCTCACGCCGTTTGGCTCCTTTAGCAACATTCCGATTGTCCAGCTTTAGGTCTAGCGTACTCTCGTGGCCGACGACAGAAATCACTAGCTCCGGCTACAGCGTCTACCTCAGACCCGCTTTACATTATCCGCTCAGCCCATCCGGTACCTGGGAAAGGGTAAAGCATAGCATAGCCTTGTACAGTACAGTGTAGCAAGGGGTGGGAAGGGAAGTGGGGGGAGGAGGAGGAGCGGGCCGCCAGCTCCGCTAGGTCATCAGTCTTCGCATCACTAATGCGTAGCGGCCCCATTTTAGGGGCGAAGCTCCTTAAGGCGGCACCCGTTCGTCCCTCGTAGTCGTAGTCGTAGTGCGTAACCAGTCGTACGCTTTGACCTCCAAGGTGGTGCCGGTGGGAGATTTTTCCTGTGCGTTGTTGAACAATAAAAAATTCGCAGCGTTAGCGAGAAGCCGACTTCTTCTGTCTCTCATTCCCATTAGCAGCCATTCTTTACCTCCAAGGTAGTGCCTGGTGAGATTTCTCCTGTGCGTGATTAAACAATAAAAATTTTGTTCAAAACGCGGTTGATTGATGAAATAAACCAACGAAAGACGCCAGATGTTTTGTAAAAGCAAAACGAAAGAACGCCAGATCTTTCTAAAGCAAAACGAAAAGACGCCAGCTGCTTAACGAAAGACGCCAGATGTTTTCTAAAGCAATAGTTTTCTAAACAATGAAAATTCACAGCGTACATGTAAAATTAAAGTGAGCTGCAAGTCGTCATAACTCATCCAACCTTTAGTATAAACGCGCCCGATCTCACGTCGGTGATGATGTACTGGGCAGAATTCACGGAAGATTCACGGTGTACCGATGAACCTCCGCAGCTTCGCCCACTCATCATCATTCACTCCGTGGATATGCTGTGATTTTTTTGCTCCACACGGCGGCGGCGTTGCCTTTGGGCAAATTTTTCATGACACGTATAGTACCGTGACTGAGTCTGACGTGAGGACGGACGCCGGACGTCGGAATTTCCGCCTCATGTACCATTAAATATTTCGCGTTAATATAAACGAATGTCACTGCAGTTGAACCCCTCAATAACGAAAGACCTCAAGAACGAAATTCTCGTGGCAACGAAGAAGTCTGGCGTCCCCGACGAACCTCCATAGAGATCAATGCATTTGCCCCCTCTCGACAGGGTAGAGATTTTAAAAAGCACTCCCGCAATAACGAAAGTTTCAGGTAGTGATCCGCAGCTTCATTTGTTTAACCGTATGAGCTTGTGAGAACCCAGAAGTTCGAAAATTGCAGCACCGCTCATTCGACAAGTCCGGGATTACCGCGAACAAACATCGGTGCGACCATTGCTGTTCACATTCGATCGGATGATGATGATAGCAACTGGGCTTCTTTTTTCCCTGAGAAGAGTATTTTGCCTACGCCTCTTTTGGCAATTACGTCGGCACAGGACGTTTCAAGTGACGACACCCACGAAAGTGACGTCATGCCGACAGACATTCTGTAGACTGCCTAACTGCTTGCTGCCGCGCGTCTCCGTGTGCACGCTGAGATCACCCGCGCTTTGCTTACGTTCAGTTTTGTTCGGCCTTTCGCAAAGATGCCGCCTTCTGCTAAGAACGCAAGAAAGGCAAGTTAGTTCGCGCGAAGTTCTTGATGCTTCTGACATCACTGGCGCTTTCCACAGCGCCTACGGCGACGACGAAACTGTGCAAAGCTTATTAAGCTGCGAGGCTCGAGCCGTCAAGCTCCTTCGAAGCAACGTGAAACGGAGCAAGGTCAGCCACTTCTTTTAATAAATTTTGACTGTGCGAATAGACCTTTTTCAAGCACATGAGCGCCACCAACGGGCGCGCAAGCACTCATGGGAAATGTGTGTACGCCGCAGCAGCCGCCGCGACGAGCGCGCGGGCCTCGCGCTGTAGCATTCCGCTTGCGCCGTGCCAGGACTTCTTAGACAGAGTGAATTTGGCAAGGTGCAACATGTTACTGCGCAATTCAATGACGAACTTCAGTGTTTAGCTGCTACGGCCTCTTGACGATTTCCATCTGTCCCTGTTGGGCTATGGTTGAGCGGCTCAGAAGCGTCACCTTTTATTTATTATTATTTTTTGACGGCAGTGCGCCTTACGGCATAAATAAAAAATAAAAAAACACTCGGTTGTCTATAAGTGCAGAAGTGGTCTATGGTTCGCGGATGTATTTGGAATCAACGTCCATCGACACTGTCGACGAGTAGAGTGTGAGGTTCTGATATTTAAGGTAGGTCACCACCTTCGAGAAACAATTTTACAATTTTAGTCCAAAAGTTATATTTATGGTTTTGGCTTGTTGGGCTTAGGTAAGTTTATACTTTGAAGTGACGAAATTGCCAAAAATGTAAAAGTAAGATTTATAAAAATCAAAATGTGCCAAAATATGCATGTTGCGCCAACAGTCATAACGAAAAAACTGTTGGTGCGATTCAAACGCGACTTCGCATGTACGTAGTGAGGACAATGTGCTGTGCATCAAACTTCCACGATCACCATATCTCTAAGCTGAGGTGCGCTATCATAAAAATGCTTAAAAAGTTGATATTTTGCAGGTTTGCTTTGCGCACAACTGGCCATAGTACAAAAGGTTACCGCTAGTTTTCAGCTATTCTGCTTGAATGCATAGTTCTACTTACAAAGAAACAGCATGAAAAATTTTATGTGAAAATATTTATTAAAAACATAGTTATCACTGTTCGCGTAACTGTAGGATGCAAAGAAATCACGTTTCGAGAAAAATTGCTTTAAACATTTGAACCGAATGTCCATATAACAAAGAAACATTCGATATGCCTGAAATTCACCAGGCTCATAGCTTGCGACTTCCTTTGAAGCGGAACAATCTCTTTTTGAATGAGCGGAAGCATGTATTTTTTTCATAGCTCGTTTTGCGTCTCCAGCTGACTCTCATCCACGTGCTCCACAGTGGGTGCACCTTTGGTATATTGATTACCTAACTTGCGTCGACGCCTATTTTTTGTCCGATCATTCGCCATATTTCATGAAGTACTATAGCTTTCTCCTTGAAAAGCCAGAACTAAGTCCAAGAGCTTGAAACGGCATACAAACAAGCACAGATAGCCGAGCGAAAACGCGCCCAACTTGAACGACGGAGTGCCGCAGCCAATAGCGGAAATTTTAAAATAAATCGAAAACAACGTGTTCCACAAGCTTTTGAACGTACTTGGACAACTTAGAATTACGTATTATATGTATGAAAACACATCTATGACGAGATGGCAGGTGTTGCGGAACCGGAAACCTTCAGTTTCGGTTTCGGATGCGTCTAGGAGAGGTTGGAAAAATGGTCATAACTTTCGAATGGCTCAAGATAAATACATAATTATTTTTGATAAATATACTTGAATAGACAGGAATCTTGAAAATATTAAATCCCAAAAAATCAATTTTTTTCAAAAATTTCATTTTTAAATGTAGTGACCTACCTTAAAGAGTTCACTAGAGAGTGTAGTCGGCATGTGGGAAAATGAGATACATTCATTGCGTCGCTCGCACCATATAACTATAAGTGCCTACTAACCTTCGTTGGTGCTATAACTACAGGTTGGAATAATACTTAGAGCGAAAAAAGAAAGGAGCAGTGCAAGGAAGGAAATGCACAAACCAGCGCTCACACACAAGTGAAAGTTTATTACATGCGTGAAAAAAAGCACATATACATAAATGGGAGTGCGTCTCGCGTGTCATAAAGACGCACAAAAAGTCAAACAAACAAGGCGCGTGCTTACAGTCGATTAATAAAATTCAATTCCTTGTCTTGTAACGACTCAGAAGGTTGACTGGTACAAGGCGTGGCGTTATTTGTGACATGATATGCCTCCGAAATTTCTCGCGTTGTCTGATAAGTTTGATGGTACAAAATTGCTGTGCCTTCGAAGATGGGATTACATTTTCATGACTGACATAGCGATGCGAGATGAGACGGCTCCATTCAATGAATTTCGATGCTCGCTGAGGTGCATATTAACTCATCGACCAGCCTGGTCGATGTACATGTGGACGCAAGAAAGAGAAATTTGCGGTTAACTCCTACATAATTTAAAAAACAACTGGCATGCCTCTGACCGCATTTTTCTTTGCCCACCGCAGACCCCTGCGACCTTAATACGACTAAGCTTATTTGGGGCGGCAAACACATGCCTTCAACCCCACATCGCTTCCCTACGTTCTTCAGGCCATGCGACGTCTTATACATATGTGGAATAACTGCAATATTTCTAGTTTCTTCATTATTTACGGATGGAGGACGTCCGTGTGAATCTTTCTTTGCAGTGCGAACAGATTTTCGCAAACCGATACAACAATGCGCAGGATATCCCGCCTCTTTCATCACTTTGCAGCTGGAAACTACTGCTCATCTTATGTGCGCAAGTTTTTTTTCCAATGCCCTACGTAATCATGACATCACAATTCCTCGTTTAACAATATTCGAATGCGCCGACGCGAAATTAAACACCGATTTCGCTGAACGCGGGCTATACTGCCCGCAAACATGCTCCGCAGTGAAACTTAAAAGCATGTATAAAGAAAGTGCAGATTATCAGAGCAAGGCATCTCGCAAGTGTATTCTAGTCCCATCCCTTTTTCTTTAAACATGTTTAGAATGTGCTCACTTCTTTGTACAGCCCTTGACTTGTCAATTAAAATCAAATAATCATCTGTATACCTGAACACTGTAGCACCTCTCTACAGTTTGGTTAAACCCGATCACGAGCAGCTATGGCATTAAATGCCATAGCGGCTTGCGAACAAGAAATCATTGAATAAACACGAATTCGGTGCTCCAGCTCACATTGCTCACGATAGCACGTTTTGACTACATGTATCGGCACGTGATAACTCGCGTGCCGCTTCTGCTACATCCGGTATACATCCACTCCGTAATACCTACACTGACTGTATCGTTCCCTTTCGCATTTCATGCGTAGAGGTACATGCAGGTGCGTTGAGACGTGTAGTATATAGGATTTAATAATGGTCAACCAGCGGCGACGCGTTTTTTTTTTTTTTTCGTTTGGTGCTCCCACGACGCCAACGAGCAGCGAGCGACGGAGCAGCCGGCGGGCTCGCCGTACACACTTTTCCCATAGTGCTTCACGCGCCCGCGGGGGGGTTCTTGGATTACTTGAAAAAAGTCTATTGGTGTGCGTATTTTCTATTTTCTCTAAAACGAAATTCTCACAAGAACGAACAAAAAACGCTTCCTTGGCGATTTCCTGATCGAGGGGTTCGACTGTATAACAAACTAGAGGTTCTCGCGACCACACTGCTACATGACAACGACCGCCGCGGAGTGCACGGCTTTGAGTTTGGAGTTATGTAAATGGGGGGCATCCAGGGCACTTGACGCTTCATAGCAAGTAGTGTGGAAGTGCAACAATGTTTGAAAAGTTCTGCGCGAGAGATTATCGAAGTCGAATAAGAGATTATGCGATCGAACCATGAGTGTGTGAGTGTAGCATCTGTTTCGTTCACCAAAAAGGAGATTGCCACTAACGACGTAATATTAATGAGAACTAACAGACAATAATGCCAAGGAAAGTATAGGGGATGTTATTAGTAGTAAATGTAATGTAAATGTGAAGAAAGAAAAGTGGACGAAAAGATAACTTGCCGCGGGCAGGGACCGAACCTGCGACCTTCGAATAACGCGTCCGATGCTCTACCAACTGAGCTACCACGGCGGCCATCCCCCCCTCCACCTTATGGGGTATATATGTGCATTTTAAACGTGGAGTGTCAGTCAGCGCCGCCAGTAGCCATGACGGCGAGTGTGGAACACTCTTTTTCTGCCTGTTGGCGTCACATAGTACGTGAACTTATTACGAGCTGGCAGCTGACCAATAATCCCTCGCATACTACCTGAAAGTGACGAAAAAGAAAAGTGGACAAAAGTGGACGAAAAGATAACTTGCCGCAGGCAAGTTATCTTTTCGTCCACTTTTCTTTCTTCACATTTACATTACATTTACTACTAATAACATCCCCTTTACTTTGCTTGGCATTATTGTCTGTTAGTTCTCATTAATATTGTGTATAACAAAGAAAAAACGAGCCCTTAAAATTTCCACTTTCCTGTAACGACGTATAGGCATTTATAGGCTGTGGAAAGACAGAACTAAGTGTCGTATTAAGACGTAACTTATGATCATGCAACAGAAAGCCTTGATAGTGAAGCGTGGAACGAAAGAAGCCTTTGACTGAAATCCGCTCTCAAGTCATGACTAGTTTGTTATGAACCTACCATTCTCTTGTTTAGGCTTTTGTTTGTTAAAAAAAACGCCAGGCCTGCGCTAAAACCGCAGCACAGTCACAGCGAAAACTGGAAGAGCGGCGTTTCTAGAGCCCGTTGTAAGCTCTCTTGGGGCTACAATACAAGTACACTAGAAAGGTACCCACTACGCCATAAATCACAATTTTTGTGAAGTTGGGAAGCACCTTCTAAGCCATTATTTGTCATTCTGCGGAGAAGCGAGGCACCAGCTACACGTCTGTAAGGCATTATGTGAACTTTGTTGACGCGACGACTAATGACGATGAAGAATTATGGCTCAGCTCTTTGTAATTGGTTGGAAGCTTTAAACGGCCCACCAGTTATGTAATTTGCATTGGGTGACGCCCAGTCGCTATTTCCCTCTCCCGTCATGCTGTATAACATACGTTGACGTGGGAGAGAGACGGGGCGGAAGGGTGAAGAACTTTACTGAGACCCCGAGGAAATGGATCATGCGCTTATGGGCTTCCTTGGCAACCAATACAAGTGCACTTGCGAGGAACCCACTACGCTATAAATCATTGTAATTTTTTAGAAGTAGGGCAGCAGGTACTGTGCCATTTTTCGTCATTCTACGGAGAGCCGTGGTACCTGCTAAACGCATGTAAGGCATTATGCGCACTTTGTTGATGCTGTGCCTGATGACGATGAAGAATTATGGCAGAGCCATTTGTAATGGGTTGGAAGCATTCAACAACCTACTCGTTGCGCAATTCGCATTGTGTGACGCCTGGTTACAGAATTGGCGTTGTGCGACGCTTGGTGCTTATTTTACTCTTCTACCACGCTATATTGCATATGCTAATGTGGTTCCTTCCCGACATGAAGCCTGTATAGGACCTTCTTGCAAAGCAGTTTCAAGCACCGGCAGTTGTATTCGCGGCTTTAGTATATTAGGCAGTGAAGTTAAAGTATTAGCTTATGCAGACGATGTCGCTTTCTTTTGCACAGATAAACCAAGTGTAGAAATGTGGTATCTACAATTGAAAAGTTTGGCGTTGTATCAGGAGCGCGTTTAAATGCCTCTAAGAGTTTAGGACTATGGTTTGGCTCGTGGGGTACCACGCCGAATCAGTTCGCAGGGATTAATTGGACACGAATCCCGCCAAAATACCTCGGAGTACCACTGGACGCGTATAGATTCAGTGCGCATTACTGGAAGGAGCGCGTTCCTAAGCTTGAACGACAGGCCCAGACATTTGTTCCCCATCGACTTTCAATATTCGGGAGAGCTGAAGCTTGCAATACTTTCCTAGCAACAAAGCTTTACTACGTATTGCAACTTATCCATTGCGCGAGATTTTATATACAACGCTTTCATCGGATTTTTGCTACTTTCATATGGTCTTCGACTTTTGAGCCCATGCGTCGTGACAACATTTTCAGGCCAGTTAGTGAGGGTGGGTTGGGATTAGTACATCTTTATCTATGGCAAACAGTTTCACGGTTCTTCTTTTTTCGAGACAATTCCCACCCCGTAATCCGTTCATTCTTGCAGGTTACACTTGTTGATTGCTTGCCAGACTTAGTTGTTTCATCAAACTTCTCCGAACGCCCGTGTTTGTGGGGATTCATGCAGGAAGTTTACCTCGCAGTTCGGTTCCTTAAAGCTCGCTTTTCCATGGAATACCTGTACACAGTCTCGCGCAAGGTACTATATAAGGATTTACTAACTATGCTCTTCCCGCCTCCGTTGTACCGTTCATTGTACTCCGATCTTTCAGGCCACGATGTGTTGAAACGTGTGCGCAAAATGTATATTCCTCCTAATTCAAAAACATTTTTCTATAAACTCCACTCTGAAACACTTCCGGTAAGCACATGGTTGAAAAGAAAAGGTATTTTTGTCTCTTCTGTTAACTGCCGTCTATGTGATGTGCCGGAAACAATAGAACATTGCTTTATTAGCTGCAAAGACGCTATTCTGTTCTGGGATGTCCTTCAGAGAGCACTGAAGAAACGTTTTGTCGTCAATTCTCACACCATACGTTATCTTATACCAACATCGCTTGATGAAGTGCCATATGATATGTTTTTCCTCGTGGGTATGCCTAGCTTATGGAAGACACGTATGCAGGACCGTAACGCAGAACCCACCATTTCTTCAAGCATGCACTTCATTCGCATGACTATTCAGCTAAAGGACATTTATGATGACCTGGACTTTAGACCGGACTGGTACCCCCTCTTGGTGAGGTGCTCGGCCTCACCACCTTTCTAGTATAACACGATGTGAAGAACTCTCACCGTTCTACTGCACGTTGTGTTAGCCATCGAGTGTGCACTTAGTAACGCTTGAGCGCATATTGTCGCTATGTGATTGTACCTTTGCTTGCTTTATTTGTGCTATTATTGTGCACTGTAATACTAAGTGTGATAAATACCATGAAAGAAAAAAAGAACCGGCATGGCTCAGAGGTTGAATACTGGGCTCCCACGCAGAGGGCCCAGGTTCGAACCTCGTTCCATCCTGGAATTTTTTTCCTATTTCGTTTTTTTTTTTTTATTTCGAGCGATACTGGTTACGGACACCGGCGGCGGTGGCGGCGGCGGCGGACAACTACGGCGCCGAAAACGGCCGGTGAAATGATCTCATAACAGCTTTCGCTGTAAAAGTGTCCATAGAGTAAACTGCATATTTTCCCTAAGTTACGCATTCTGTGGATCACGAAGTACGCTTACAAGATTTCAATGAATGTGTGTGCATTACATGTCCACTCTCCTAACTCACTATTTGCAGTAAGCGCCCTCGAAAAGTTTACGACGGACTGCTATGAGGCCTCTACTCCATCTTACTATGTCACTGTGCTGTGTGTTCCGCGCCGACCCGGAGTTCTCTTTTAACACGAAAGTGTTTTATGCCGGGGTCCACCAAGACTTCAGTGACGTATTTTCGTCACGGAAATGACGTCGAAAAAATTCACACGATCACATGGCAAAGAAAAACGTTCCGTCAATGGGCATCCAACCCACGACCGCTCGGTCCGCAACAACAGATGCCGGGCACGCTATTCACTCTGCCACGGTCACAGACTCTAGAGGTGTTACAAACGCGCCTTTTATATCTACCACACTCCCGGTCGGCGGGGTGGTGTTGCCCTCAGGGCGCGGTAAAGTAATTCGTCATTACTGTGACCTCCGCGATTAGCACCTGCAACGCGTTACATGTCCGTCCCATTCAGCGCGTTTTCAATAGAAGTTCAATTTCGTCAATCCCTTCACACACTGCGAGGTGGCGACGTTCGTCCAAGCGTCGTAAAAGCTTCGGCCTCGCTCATAGCATCACGCTAATCCAAACCAAAAAAAAAACATCACAGCATATCCACGGAGTGAATGATGATGAGTGGGCGAAGCTGCGGAGGTTCATCGGTAAACCGTGAATCTTCCGTGAATTCTGCCCAGTACATCATCACCGACGTGAGATCGGGCGCGTTTATACTAAAGGTTCGATGCGAGTTATGACGACTTGCAGCTCACTTTAATTTTACATGTACGCTGTGAATTTTCATTGTTTAGAAAACCATTACTTTAGAAAACATCTGGCGTCTTTCGTTAAGCAGCTGGCGTCTTTTCGTTTTGCTTTAGAAACATCTGGCGTTCTTTCGTTTTGCTTTTAGAAAACATCTGGCGTCTTTCGTTGGTTTATTTCATCAATCAACGGCGTTTTGAACAAAATTTTTATTGTTTAATCACGCACAGGAGAAATCTCACCAGGCACTACCTTGGAGGTAAACAATGGCTGCTAATGGGAATGAGAGACAGAAGAAGTCGGCTTTTAGACACTTCTACTTCTACTAACGTTTCCTACTGGAACATGCCAATGGCTGCTAATGGGGAATGAGAGACAGAAGAATTCGGCTTTCAGTTAACGCGCACGCTGCGAATTTTTTATTGTTCAACAACGCACAGGAGAAATCTCCCACCGGCACCACCTTGGAGGTCAAGATCTGGTACTAGCGTTACGACTGGTTACGCACTACGAGGGACGAACGGGTGCCGCTTTAAGGAGCTTCGCCCCTAAAATAGCTGTGCGACGCGCGCCTGCCTCACCTGGCTGTAACACCGCGTTCCCCGCACACGCGCTCGCCCCGAGAAAAATCGCGGCAGGGCTACCGGGGCGCGCGGCAGCGTATTATGATTTCCTGGCGCGGAAGCGCACGCGAGGGAGAAAAAAGAGAGAGCGAGGAGGACGCCAGCGGCCCCTCGATACCCTCGACGAGCGCTTGCCGCCATTGGTTCTTCTCTTGGGGCCACGTGGCTGGGCTGGCGAGCACGTTTCCGCACGCACGGAGGAGTGTTTACGGCTGTTCCATCGTTCGGAAGCACCCCTCGCCACGCCGAGACGCCGCAGATACGCGCGCCGAGGGCGTCTGCAAGCGGGTTTCGATAGTTTCGATGAGCAACGTGGTTCCGAGTGTCAACGTAAAGTGCCCCCGCGTCGACCTGTGCACGGACGGCGACGCACACGAGTGGATCGCCAGCTACAGTAGGAAAACCAACACGACATGGATCGTCGACAAGGAAACCCGAAATCCAAAGAGGCAAGTTCACGTGTTCGTTTCTTTTACAAGTGGCGAATAGGCCCAGTCTAATAATAACATTTGATGATATCGACGCCAATCGCGGAAATGCTAAATGCGAAAGCGCTGAATGCTCGCTCATCGTATCGAAAGGCGCGACGCTGTGTTTTGGACTGAATGCTGCAATGATATTGTGCACTAAAGCCGCAGCTGCAGCATGGAAATGCCGCTGCTGAAGTCCGCAAAACTGTCAATGACTGGTACGATTAGTGTACTTGAAAGGTTGTTTTGAACTGAAACCAAGAGGCCTCTGTTTTCACTGTGAAGTTTGGTGATATTGTGTGATTATTTTCCATATTTGGAAAGCCATGCCTGAAATAGCCGCGTCCATTGAACCATGCTTAACTTCAGATTTTATCACCAACTTTTACTATTTGCGGCCCTGTCGCCCGTTTGGCTCGTTCAAAAGTTTGAGTGGCAGATCGGATCGCGCCGCAAGCAACGCACTGCTGAAGCATAAGGCCATGCAGGCCCGTAGCCAGGAATTTTTTTCGCGGTGCGCCCACTTGCTGAAAACTTTGACTATTTGAGCAAAACGCCTATTTCCATTATTTATTTTCGGTAAAACACCATATATCATAAAAATTTGGGGGGGGGGGGGGGGGGGGGCGGGCCCCCCGCCCGCCCCCTCCCCTGGCTACGGGCCTGCGGCCATGTAATGTTTGCATTTTCGATAGTCCATTTTCGCGTGTTTACGCCCCCATTTAACATTTCTACATGTCACTGTACGTCCTAGACCACGCGGTCACCCTTAGCGTCGCGCCTTTCGATACGATGAGCGAGCATTTAGCGCTTTCGCATTTAGCATTTTTGCAATTGGCGTCGATATCATCAAATATTATTAGACTGGCCTCACCACTTGTAGAAGAAACGAACACGTGAACTTACCTCTTTGGATTTCGGGTTTCCCTGTCGACGATCCATGTCGTGTTGGTTTTCCTACTGTAGCTGGCGATCCACTCGTGTGCGTCGCCGTCCGTGCACAGGTCGACGCGGAGGCACTTCACGTTTGATGCACTTCACGCAGTTAGAACTTGCGTCTAACTCACGCGTGAACGTCCGCGTGCTCATCGAAACCTGATCGATGTTACATGGGCTATGAGATCTGGCGTTTATTTCGCACGTAGGCGTACTCGTGTTCAACATGTCACTCGGAAGCACGTTTATTGAAACCCGCTCAATTTTCGGTGGAGGCGAAAATGTCTGAGGCCCGTGTACTTAGATTTAGGTGCACGTTAAAGAACCCCAGGTGGTCGAAATTTCCGGAGCCCTCCACTACGGCGTCTCTCATAATCATAGCGTGGTTTTGGGACGTTAAACCCCAGATATTATTATTATTATTGAAACCCGCTCAACGTGAGATGGGCAAGCGGAACTCGGAACAGGCGCGCGTACTTGAGCGTCCGCCATGTGCGTGGCGCGAATCTGCCGCGTGGCTAGGAGGAGGGTGCTTCCGTACGATGGAACAGCCGTAAACACTACTCCTTGCGGGCGTGCATTCGTAAACGCTCTCGCGTGCCCAGCCACGTGACCCTAAGAGGAGAACGAATAGCGCGCAAGCGGTCGCGGAGGAGCCGCTGGCGTCCTCCTCGCTCTCTCTATTTTCTCTCTCGCGTGCGCTGCCGCGCCAGGAAATCATAATACGCTACCGGGGCGGCACGACGCGCTTTGCGTTTCCCTCTACTCCGGCCGTAGTGTTCAATCACATTTTAACAAGCCGCGGGATGGCGACCATGTTCTGCGTCCAATATGCGACGCTCTTCTGGCTATCACACCTCGTTCTCTGATTACGCTTTCACCGTTAACTACTACAGCTACCACAAGGATTTGTTTAATCATTTAACATGGACGTTAGTCGTCGGGATGGAGATGTACCACCAATCATCAAAGTGGGTGCATACACGGTGAACGGTAACATAGCTGCCAGACATCAATATACATTACGCAAACTCTCTTATATCAATGTACAGTGAACATTCAGTTACTTCTGTAAGGGCACGCTTTACTTTCGTGTTATTCCGATTCCTACGAGGGAGGGATCAACCATCTTTTTCTGTTTTCACGCAAATATGCATCAGAAAACGCGCATGGTTCGAGACAGAAAAAGGCATGAAGAAGGAAACCTGCACACCAAGCGTGCCCGGGCAAGCGGAATCTGGGCGATGACCCCGCATCACATTGACGCGTCCCGAGTAATCCTTTGTGAAAGAGTATATTGCGTTTTCTGGAGAGCACTCAAGCAATGGCGGAGGCAGATACGCAACATATCGCGCATGAGGCAAAGTATTGGCGACCATCTGCGGTGGCTAAAGATAAGAGAATCGTTTACGCTCGAACTGGGCACGGGTGCAATTCAGTTAGGCGCTGCACGCACGGCATTTGGTATAAGCAGAGCAGATAACTCCTCCAACGGCGGTGATTACTTGCATACAATTCGGGTATCGGACAACGCAATGCGTCCTACAAAGGTAAGTACAAGACTACAGGGCTCCTTAAGCATTGAGGAAAGTCAGTGATTCACCGCGAAACCACCGTACGATCACGATGATGCGCGAGTGGTTAAATGTGCTCAACCCAATTTGGTTCTTGAAGGTGAGGAGGAGGTGTTAGGTTATATGCCCTCGTCACAGTTCGCGTAGCTTTTCGGTGTATAGCATGTTCATGCACCGGTCTATGACGTCGAGTCAATCAAAATAGGGTTTCACAGGCCACCTCAGATTACAAGCAACCGAAGTAATGCACTAAACACGCATCAAGTGGCGTCGCTTGATGGCGCATTAGCTGCACGCTGCTAAGAATTTATGGCACCCAGAAATAACTCATGCGGCTTCAAAGCTTGAGTTGTTCATTTCTTGTCTTATCACGCATATCGTTGAGGCAGCTCTCGAGCTATGCCCACTGTTATCTCTCTTCAATAAAGTTATTCTCTCTACGGCGGAGGTACTCCGCTTGTGTCAAGCGACAAGATCCGAAGCACTTTTAAAGGGACCGACAACTGCCCAGAATATGAAATGAGTTGACTCCACTGATGTAAAGATTGTCCGTCGCACTGAGTCAAACCAACCCTGTTTTTTTCGTGAGAGATGAATTTATATTTTTATTTCTTAAATGAAAGTCGCGAAAAATGACCTGTGGCGCCTCTGGCGGCAAAAGCATGAACGATCCGACGAAGGCGGCCACGTGACCGTTGATTACTGTACGCGGTCGACGATTTTTTTGTTAGTACTGAAATATTGTTCGTTTCTTTATATTAAAATGTACTACTCCATAAAAATGTACACATATGCCTGCGTTAGTAGTATGCATTAAAGTGGCGCTGCCTTCGCGTGACGTAATGATCCCATGCTCGTCAGCGCGTCTTGAGCAACTTTTCAGCGTGCTCATGCAACCGTGCACGCAGTTTCCAAGTCGCTAAGATTTTGGAGCGACATAGTTTTGCTACCTATACTTTCTCTCAGAAATGACGCGCGCTGCTATTCGGTGCGGCCGTGCATATGCACAGTTACGTTTTCGATTACTTGGCTTGGCTCGTGTATAGAGAGAGTAACGACGCCGGGACAAGCCATCCATGACACAGGCGCAGGCAACGTTGGGCGCAGGCGCACAGAACGCTGTACAAATACCGGGAAGGTGTATAAAGCCACACATCTCACTGTAACAGCTCGCTATTTTCAAAAATGGTTGGAAAGCTCAAAATAAAGGTGGTTAAGCATAGTTAGAGTAACTCCTGCGAAAGTAGAACAACGACAGCTTTCACAAGGGCTAGCGGAATCGCTATCAATTATCAGCGTTGCTGGAGCAAGCCTCCATGCGTGTTTGGAGCCTTTCAAATCGAAAAATACTGGTTATAAAATAACTACGTGCTTTTCGGATAAACCACTGCAGCTACAAACGCTACGAAGGGTGAGCTTCCTGTCGCGCCGTAAAAAACTGTGTCGAGAAAAATCAGTTGTCGGTCCCTTTAAGGAATACTCGTCGCTGCAGTGTTTTACGCACAAGGAGCACTTGTACACAAAAAAAATCGCTATTTCCTTTATTCAGACATCTTGCAATATCCAACGTACTACAGGGGCCAACGTATCATGGCAATATATTTTCATACAAATATATTGAAAGAGTTCTCAAAGCGCCGTCGTATCAGGCATAGGCGTGCGCAGGGGGGGGCAAAGGGGGCGAGAAGGGGGGGGCGCAAAGTCAGCCCTATACATTGTAGGGGGGGCGATAGGGGGGGCGCAAAGGCAGCCGCATACATTGACATAATAGGGAGGGGGGGCGCTGCGACGAACCTTCGCCCCCCCTGAAGGGCAACCCTGCGCACGCTTATGGTATCAGGTGATTTATGAAAATTACTACAGTTTTCTTTCGCATGCATTCTCACTCGCAAGGATAAAAAATTGCAACAGCCTCCATGAAAGATATTGCACCCTAGGCGCTCTTCCTAAGAACGGGGGCCGGTTTCACTAACCTTTCTCCTTCGTAAGTGTTTTTTTTTTTCATTGGCAAACCGGATCTCTAATGCTATGTCCAGCATAAGGATTGGCTGGAGTATTCTATTACGAATATTTTCAGCGTAAGACGTTTCTGTGAATACGGGCCCAGGATTGTTGCAAATCTTATGCACTTAAGAAACTCTCGCCAGGAAGGACAACTATAAAGAATTGTCCTTTACGAGGTCATCACAACCCTCTTTGAAGTTTCGTCGAAGGATCAAAGCACCCACCAAAGTGCTTCTCGATTTCTCTGGCAACAGCCAGGCATATCCGGTCATTTCCCCTCTTCGCGACCACCTGGACGCACAAGGGCAAATTGTTCCATGATAGCATTACAGGGCACACTGTTGCGGGCACCTTGAACAAATTGAACAAAGCCGTCATGCCTGTTGAATCAGGAAATAGAAATTCCTGATTCTGAAACGGTGCGGCACTCGTGGCTGCCGGCAGGACTAGAACTCCGTCGTCACCCAGCGTCTCCTCGAACCGGTCGCGGGCGTTCTCTATGGAAGCGACGAAGGCTTCGGCCTTTTGCTGCGAACGGAACCGGTAAAGAGGCGAAAACTTGGACGACAGCAACGCTGCGAGTGTGTGCCGGCCAGCACCCACGACGTGGCGGAGCAGTTCGACTAACGTGTTAAAGCCGCCGGGCCTGAAGATCTGGGCTAGTGGCGTGGGATTCTTGATGGCGATAACCTTGAACCACTCGTACATGCCGAATCGCATCTCGGGCAGGTGCAGCTGATTCGCTTCAAGCCCGTGAGCCGCAGTGAGGTATTGGGTGACCTGTTCATTGCAAAGAGACAAGAAACGTTCTAGGAACGATGCGGCCTACTTTCATCACTACCTACAAGAGAGCCACAAAGTTTCGATATACAAAAACCATCAGTTGTTCCCAGCGCACTTGCCTATAGAGCTTTCGAGCGGCGTGCGAGACCTCGCGGTTTTGACCTCAAGTTAGTCACGCCGCGTGTAAAGGAATTTTCTTTGTACATGAGGATGCAACATTCGGGCCATTGCTATTTTAGCTACTTACTGCGCCCTGAAGACAATAGACAGGTAAACAGAAGCATGCGGAACTGGTTGGTGGTATATCCAACGACAGAAGGTTCCACCATCCCCTTGTACTTAGGGGAATTTACAGGCACACTTCATGCGGCTTAGTGCCACTGATAAAAGGGAGCATGCGGCGAAAGTAACTTGAACAGCTGGAAGCGTGGCTAGAGACTGCCAGCCCATCTAGCACCGTAACTCAATGCGAGTAGTCTTCATACAGTTGTGGACGGTAAACCGCGCACATAGAGTTAGCCACCGACTTCTGAATAGCATTTGTTACACAGCACTCCCGTGCTATGTAACAAATGCAGCGGAAGTTGTGCACTACTTATATTTTGGAATGTGAGCTCAGGAAATGCGACTTCGACGAATACACCCCCGCCCGCTCTCTCGTCATTCATCGGTAATTCAGCTGTGATTACATTGCTAATTCCCGGTTGTGCTAAGCATTCCTCTAGCATGACAAACTTATACAAGGCAAGAGCATAGTAATTGGTGGAAACGCATATTGAAATTCAGTTTCAATATCGGGCAAGGTTTTATCTGGTGAAACGATCTCCCGGCTATTAACATTTTAAGGCTCTACTTGAATATGCGCGCACGAAGCCTCAGGTGTATATACACGTGTCATAGCCTCATGTAAATATGCTCTCTCAACTGGCTAACGAGGTCTGATCGTCTTAGGGCAGATATTCGGTCTATCGCTCCGCACGTCCATCAAAATACAATACCATTGTCCTTTTGTTTTTAAGGAAACGGACAAAGTGTCTGTGAGGAGGTTTTATGAAAGTACTGACCCGTCTAACTGCCCGTCGCATATCAGTGGTCACACGGCTGATGAAAAGGCTCCCTTCATTGTCCATGTAATACAGCTTCAGAGCCTTCAGATTTACCTGAAAAAGAGAGTCAAATTCGTAACCGTTTGCACGGCCCACAATATTTTCAAATAACGTTAAATATTCTTTCAGTGATACCATATTGCAACCCTTTATAAAAATGACGCGTTGGTTTCATCAATCGGAAATACACATCAATTCGTAGTGAATGATTTAGCAAGGTCTAGCGCGTCTTCCATGCTCTTTAAGGCGATCAGCATCCTAAGAATACTTTAAACACTTTCCAGTACTTGTCTTAGCTACAAATCGTTTTCTTGCAGCAGGGTTATCGTGTGTTCAGTGGTCGTACGGATAGAGCATCGGGCTGCTGTTCGAATGCTGGGAAGTGGGTTCGAAACTAGCTGCCGGACATATCGCAGTCACTGGCTGTGTCATACTTTAATTGACATCTTTGATGCCATATTGATTTTCTCGGTATCTAACACTACAACACTGGCAACGTGCCTTTCTACAAAATATTAATCATAAAATATAAAACATAACTCACCAATTACAGAAACATCATAAGTTGGATTGGTAATGACGCTGACGTCGCAAGTTACTTTTTGTGAAATAATGCGCCGGCAGCTTCGAAATCATAGAGGTCAATTAACTAGAATACTCTAATACCTGCGCGACAGTTTACTTAAAAGAAAAGTTCTGGGTAATTCGTAGCAGAAAGAAATGAAATTTTGTTAATTTCTTCCTGAGTCCCTAGCTTCTAATATGAACAACTTCTGGTAGGTAATTTATGAAATGAGTGGTTCCTTATTTCAGCGCGCAAGTTCACCTTCATTTACACGCCATATAGAAAAAGACGCAAATAATTGGACATACTTGTTCATTTAGTCTTAACTTGTTGGTTGTAGCTCCTGCCAGGACATTCAGCAAAAGCGGCAGGTCCTCCGCAAACCGGGCCAGTGGTCCAACGCAGTTAAACTGCGCCACGTTTTCTCCGAACTCTGGCATCAGGCCAGTATTTGGCACTACTCCTGTAGGTAGCACGACAAGTTCCGAGATCAGGAAAATAGGGGAAGCGCCATAATTCTCTCCATTTAAAACATTTCAAACGGCCCTTTGAAACTACAATGCTTTTCGAACCGAGCAGTTGTCAATGAAGCAGCGTCATGGTTCTATCACAGGCAGTGAAAATTAAAAGACGTGTTTAATACCAAAGTTCAAGGGCCGAATTCACAAAACGTCTCTTTCGCAAATGCTCTTTCCTATTG
>NW_023614504.1:0-40001 GCF_013339695.2 Rhipicephalus sanguineus
TCAAGTCCTCGATTCGTTGGACTACCGCGAAAGTTGCGTAGTAAACAAACCAATGAATTGTAAACGCTGGAAAACAAGACGCGCGTCAAGAAATAAACACAAATAATTAACAATTCCAAAAGACAAGCTAAACTACTCGTTCTCTAGTATTTTTTCCAAGCAAGCCGCTCTAGCCGGCGAGCCCCCGATCAAGCGGTCGTGCCGAAGAAAAAAAAAGAAAATAGAAACCTAAACCGGCTTCACAGAGGACAACCGGCATGAGGCGTACGTCCACTCCACGTCATCCGTCGGTGGTGGCCTCGTCTATGGCGGCTGCCGGTAGCCGGCTGTGTAGTGCCTCGCCTGGTGCCTCTCCACCGCGGCGTGCGTACACCTGGCGAAAGTGCAAGTGCGCGCAAGATGGAAGAGGAGAAGGGGGAGGAAGAGGCGAGACAGACTCACGAGTGAGAGTGGCTTTCGTGCGCCCCCCCACGGAGGGGGAGGGGAGTTGTTCGATGCCGAGGGGGGCTCCGCGGTGCCTTGGGGGAGCCCCTTTCCTCTCTCACGCAGCGCTGTTTACCAATTCTCCCCCTGGAGACCGGTATATAAGAGCGCGGCTGGTCCCTGAGGAGACATCCACACCGAGCTCAGCCTCAGGAGAACTCACATTACAACCAAATCCTTATTGCAGTGCGCGACACTCTTCAATTCTAAGTCAATATGAGGACCTTCGCCCTTTTCGCTGCGGTTTTCGCCTTCGGTAAGTGTTTTTTTCTTTGTTTTTCGCCCCCTCTCAATAATTACAGACCTATAATTAAATTACTAATTTGGTGAATAGCGATAATCAGACCATTAAGCTTAACTAATGATCAAGTGGTTGACTTGGTATACATTTCTAATACTCCAGTTGGGGACTTAGACGTGGGTCTATTGAGTTGCCACTCATTCAAGAGGGAACAAATGTAACTCTAAGGTTTCTACGGGGCATAGCATTCTAAAGCAGATACTTGATAGGGAAATTATTTGACAACTGATGGGGTACAGTCCGTGCAGCCAGAGATATGCGCGAGGATACCGCGTTGGTGCCCAACATCAAAATCAGATATCGAGACTTGGATTATTTTCACCCTCGCAAAAGTCACGAGTGCGGCAATATATCGACACTGAAACGAGCAATTGAGAGCAAGGACAGAATATTTCCAGCAACGGTTTCCCAGCGGGTTCTTTTCGGCACTTGCGTTTTCTAGCTACAGGTGGCCTGCCTTGCAATCTCATGTCTGTAGCTTCGGTGTGTGAGCTTTTCGTGTTCGTACCATCGCAGCGCAAAACGAGCTTTATTCATTTCCTTATGTCGAGCACGAATCGGCAGCGTGATCAGTGTGGGACGCATGGTCACCGATAGTTGCGAGATCGTGCGAAAGAAATGCCCCAAGAAAACTGGTTAACACTAAACGCGGTGAAACAAACGGTATAGCGAGAGAGACTCGGGTGTTTTATTTTGCACGACGGTACAAAACCAGGCCGCACTTTTGCTTTCTTAGTCCCGGGATATCTTCCTCGCTTCCTAATTGTGATCTTCCCAGTGATAGGGCGAACAGAATGAGAATAAATGACTTTAGATGTCAAGTGATAGTCGAAGCTAAAGGATGAGCAAGGGGCGAATGGTAGACGATATCTGAAATAAACAAAGAAGAGGCGGTGGGAAGGAGGACCGCCTGCCTTTGAGAGAGCTTATTTTATTCCTTTTATCGCCCGTCTGCCGCTTTTCTTGCGACCAGAAGGAGTGCGCTGCATCTCGAGTCGGGCACGTTGCTTGCAGGAGCGGCAGGCACCAGCCGGTGTCCCAGTAACCCCAAAGCGGTCCTCGCGAGAGGAGATCGCACCCCCCCCTCCTTTACCTCTACCGGGCGCTTCTAAAAAACCCCTTCGTTTTTGCCTCTGCTTTCCTTCGTCTTCGCAGCAGTAGCGCTCCAGTGAAGGGAGAAATAGATGCTCGCGAAAGTAAGAGGAACCTCGACACGGCATCTGGCTCTCTCTGCACGCCGTCTTCTCCGCCTCCCTGGACCCGTGTCAGAAAGAAGAAAGCGAAAACGAGAAAATGTAAACAAAATCTAGCAACGTTTTCACCGCTGCTTTTCTCGGGTTAACCCGTTGGTGCTGCGCCTTGGAGATCGTGGGATGATTGTGCGCTCGAATCCTTTGCTTGCCTTCTGGCAATGGATCACATGCTCGTCGTCAAGGCACCTCTGTGATGGTCTCACGGTTAAGAGAGAAAATTTGGTCGCCCTGACAGAGTCCTGTGACATTATCTTTTTTGCTGCTATCTAGTGCAAGAACGAATGAGCGCACACTTGGCGAAACCGCCATCATCTCCAGAGATTTCTTGCAGGACGTGACAGCGTCAGACAACAAGTAGCCAGAGAAAAGACGTCCATCACATGACGATTTTGTCACTTGGCAATACGAGCGCGTCAATCATCCGTCGCGCTATCCAGATCTTGGTTAGCGGACGAAACATTGTAGGCAGAAGAAACGAACGTATATCAAGCAAGTCTGATTCGGTAGAGTGGACGCTGTATTATCATCCGAGTACTGATTATGTTGGGTACTAAATGGGAGACATGCGAAGGGAACGGTGATAACAACGCACTCGCCGCTCCTGCTCCGCTCGACGGTCACTAACCCGCCGGCGTTTCTTGCGTATACCCACTCGATCAAACAGTATTGCAGAACCACGCGCTCTAGAACACGCAGACAGTAGGGGAAAAACAAGCAGCAACGGGTCCTTTCACTGCGCGCGCTGTGACCTGACAATGAGCCATTTCGCGCACCACGCAGATGCAGATAGCGCGCTCGCAGCACTGCCGATGAAGTCAACCCGCGGAACGCGATACAGAGCGTCTCGTCGATGTGAAAGAGAAAGGCCGCGAAGCAGCCATCAGGCTGCCATGCCTGCTCGCGCCGTTTCCAAAACACCTTGAACTCAAGCTAACGGGACACGGTAGAGTGGACGTGACTGTACTACTGATACGAGCGCGTTAGTTGCTGCGCAATGTTGCAAGAACGGCGCGCCGCTGCAGCTCCTTTCGCAATGGAAGGTTCCAGCCTCTTCGTATGGAGCGAGGACAGGTATCGCATGGATAGCGTAGCAGCAGGAGTAGTAGCTCCTTCCTTTACATCCCGTGGAGTGAGACGACGACGTGATATAGATGGAGATCGCATGAGCTCTGCGTCTGCATAGAGTCCGAGGTCTTTTTCTGTCTGTCAAAAAAGACAGTGGCAAACTTTGACAGGCGCCCAGGCTGTCTTGTCCCCAATGTTTGCTTTAGTTAGCGTGTCAGCGAGCTGATTACAGGTGTTTAAGAATGGTCGTCCAACTTTCGGAATTTCCCACATTGCTTAGCAGGCAAGAGCACAAGTTCCATGCCAAAGCCAGCGAGGCTCCGCGTTGGACTAACTTTTTTTTTTCCTTATACCATTGAGAAATTTCTTTCACCCTCCGCACACCCCATTTATTCTCACACGATGACAGGTGACCGTAAGAGAACGGCGAATGCCATGAATCCAGCGTTAGATCCGTGCGTTTTCTTGGGTTTTCAGGGGGTTGCAGCTGACGCTGCTTGTAACTTACACCGCGGTATGCATTTCGTTTTCGGACGACCGGTTCTACCTCGCGCGGCTGTCGGCTGCAATTGCGCAAAAATGCGCGACACGCGCTCCTTATCGCGAAGGACACGCCCTCCCGTATCGGATCGAACGCGAGGGGTCTCTTCGAAGGCAGCGCGCGTCGCAAGCGGCGCCAGCGCGGGGACATGTCGCGGCGCGTGCGCCAGCAGATGCCGAGCGGGCTGGCTGCCCACATGGCGCCTTTTTTTCTCTATGTAGGCCGCCACACCGCTGCGTATTTTTAGATAAAGGTCAGACTTCGGCAGAGAGGAAAAAACTTGAGCACACCAGCCAGCATGCAATAGCAGCAGCGCGCCGTACACGCTTGCCACGCGCCCGGGTGTGTGTGCGTGCGTACGTGCGATCGCAACCCGAACGCACGGCGCGAACAGACAGCAGGGCTTGCCGACGCCCCGACAGATAATCCCGCCTGTAGCGGGACACACCACTGTTCTTTGAAGGTCGTGCCGAAAAAAAAAAAAAAAGTCGCTGCCGCTTCCCTCAGAACAGCGTACGCTTCGCGAGCGGGCCGTCCCGCCCGCCCCCTTCCAACGAGGTAGAAATTAAAGGACTATTAGACGCGCCTAGGCCCAGGCAAGCGCCCAGCGCGCCCGTAGAAGGGAAAAGACTGATCGCGTGAAGCCCACGAACACGGCGACGACACTATCGTAGGACCACCTGACAGGGACAAAACTGCTGAGCCGGTAGAAGACCACGCGTGCGCCGTCGCGTTCTAAAGAACACGCGGAGATGAGATGAGATGAGGAAGGATATATTGGGCGGCAATGAAGAACACGGGCACGTCTTGAGCCAAAGATGAAGGGCGCTTTCTTTTTGCGTTGTTTCTTTAAAGCAGGAGATGTCAGCTTACTGAGGAAGAGGATGTGAGACCGGATAACTGCTGAGTATGGATGCTTATTTGTGTCAATGAACAATCCTCTGTGGTTAGAACTATAGTCCCAAAATACCTTGTCTAATTTTTTAACGATGGCATTCTGCAACATTCCACTGTTTCATAGCCGTCCCTCATGAGTAGCTTGAAGGTGTGAGAAATACATACGCCGTTAAGAGATGTGGATACGCGAGCAGGAGGAGGGATGGAAGGTTTCCCCGGAACTAATTTGCCGGTACCATATTGCTGCACTCATAAAGAGTACATTTAGCGCAAAGAAACCAAGTGCAAATCATGAATCAATTCGCACGAGAGGGCAGGCTAGCTGCTTTATCGACCTCTCGTATTTCACACCCGATTACTTTCATGCAGGTAAACCTCTCTTAAAGCCTACAAAATGCCTTGGTACAGAGTTTCCCCTTGCTGTTTTCGTTGGCTATTTTGTACCAACAAGCCCACTTTTTCGTCGACGATGCCCTTGTACGCCAGCAGTGCTTTTGAACCTCGGCATCTTGTTTCTGTCGTGCAGCCGCCTACCAGGTGAACGGTGAGGCATGCAACTGCCACCTGCGCGAGCTGGATCTCTGCGCGGCGACGCTGCTGCTCTTCAACCAGAACCCATCCGGAGTGGCCACCACCGATGCTGAAGTCGACAAGCAGTGCGGCTTCCTCAAGGAGTCCCAGGACTGCTTCAGGAACTTCACCACTCGCTGCGCCACTCCCCTGCAGAGGGAACTGATCGGCTTCGTCGCTGAGGGATCCCAGGAGCTCTTCAAGCAGTTCTGTACCAAGGGAACAGAAGTCAGGACCAGTGAGTATACAAGCTTAATTTAATCCTAAGCGAACGGAGATCCGCTAACAGCTTCCGTCGATGCTGGTCACCATGATGTCATCTCCGGATGACCATACATCCGCCTACAAATCACCGGTGCGGTGTACTAGCACTTGTTAGAATTAAATGCCAAGATTTCCTAAGAATCTAGTACTGCAAGGGCGCAATATGACAGATGCGATGCTCCCATTAGTATAAACTTGACGGCAATATTCCCAACACGACAATAGACCGATCTATCATCGCCACTCTACTAGATGACGAAGGTCACCGGTTATCAATGTTCATATTAAATGCTTGAACTATCCTCGAAGCTACCTTACGGCCAGTTTTTATCCGCAAGGGTCGTTTCTTCGTCATATTTACGCGCTGCTCACTTTTCCTTGTCATTAAACGGAGAAGAAGCAAAACGATCGAGTAGTTCTTTCTGCGCAGGGAAGCAAAAGTTTGTACTCGCGACCGGCGGCCGTGCAAGACTCGCCACGCTTCCTTGTTGTTGACTTGGCTCATTGTTGATATTTTTCGCGAAGGAGCCCTTTCCACGTGGTCAAAGAAGTTACCAGTGCGTGAAGTAACATGGCGGCAGCCATCCGGTAAGATCGGTCGAGTAGGCACACAAGTGTTTTCAGCGAGAAACTGCGCTTACAAAAGAAGAGAAATGTCGCGCTATATCAAGGCAGCATCGCTTGCTCCGTACAGAAGTCTTAGGTGTCTAACATCGTTCTAAGCAGTGACAGCAAGAATAACCTTTGCTCTGCCGTAAATGAATAATTAACGAGTACCAAACGATAATGTCGATTTGAATGCTGACCACGATGGGATGAATGGAGGGATTGATTCAAAACTTTATTGAAAGTCTTGAGGTGCGTGACTAAGCGCGCAGTGGGCCGCTGCCACGTTGGGACAGTCAGGTCAAGCCCGATCGCCGCATGTGGTTAATGACTTCCTTTCCTTTCTACAGACTACCTGAAGCACGCTCCTTGCCTTGGCCAGACCCTGCCCGACCAGAAGAAGTGCCTTACCGACATCCAGGCTGGTCTCGAGAAGGTGTCCACAGTTGCTTTCAACGACCGTGTCCCCGCTGCCTGCTGGTACGTTACCGGTCCTTACTTGCACGTAGTTTTAGAAGTACAGCCTCGATATGGCATACTGACGTGATCGCAAGTGCTGTAATTTGACGTAGACGCTCATGAAGAGCGAGGTTTAAAGGAAGGGCCTCAAGGAACTGCAATTTGCTTTTTGGAAAAGGCTGATTATGCAATACTCTTGTCACTACTGCCAATGTTGCATTGTAAAGCCATCAATCGTTTATGGCAGCTTCCAGAAATCAGCCGACATTTAGCTTTCTCCGCTATAACGTTCTCCGTTCACACATTGGTGATGCATCGAGAAGGTAGAAATGAAAATGAAATCTCGCACATCACATCTTGCTCGGATCATAGTTGCCGGAATCACACTCAGTTGTCGCAAATGACGCCGCGCAAATGCCGCGTGTACTGCCAACTTCACCTCATTCATTCGTATTGTTTGTTTCCGCAGCATGTACAACCGCTACCAGGGCTGCACCCGCAAGGCCGTCGCCAGCAAGTGCGGTGAGGAGGCTATCGAGTTCGGTGAGATCCTCGTCAAGATGGCCGCCTCCGACCTTCCCAACGTTGTGTGCACCTCCTACGGCGAGAGCAACCCCAGGTGCAACTCCCTGCTGCCACCCCCAGGCACCAAGCCTTCCGGCAAGCCCACCTCTGTGCTCCCGTCTCTTCTCCGCCTACCTGGGCAACTAGATGGACTGCTGGCAGCAGTGCTGCTCGGCCCTTCTGAAGCCTCCCCTAAGATCGGTGCTCGCGCCCCTACTTCTTCCTCCTACTCCTCCGAAGCGACCACCGAAGCCTAACGGACTCTCACGGCGGTTGTGCTTTGTTTAAATTTCTTTTACGCTCTGCCCACTTCTCGAAGCCTACTCGGACGGCCGGTGCGGAACCTGCAGGACTGCCGGCCGGCCTGTCTCGAAAGCATCTCTGGACCGCGCTTTTCTCCCCCCTCTGTCGCGCTCACCCCGTCTTTTCGTACGAGGAAAAAAAAAAAGCAGGACAGATACACGCAGAAAAAGAAACACATGGACACTCTCACGCTTGTCAGCGAAATTAGGGCGCTTCAGAAGAAGTGTTCCTGTACAATGGCATTTAGTTATATTATTAGCGACTGGGAGTAGATGACCCTAGCGCAAAAGAACAAAAAATACACAAAAAACGACTGTAAAAAAGACACATAAGAACGTGGTTGAATAGCAAGTCTTTTTTTTTCCTTTGTTTTTTTGCGACTTGTCTTGCCAACTACGTGATCTCAAAAGAGAGAGTGAAAAAAAAAGCAGATAGGTGTTGACGTCACGCAGTCCTTAAGAGTACGAAGCAAAACAGAAGTGCAAGAGCTCGAGACGCAGTCTTCAAGCGCATGGCCTCTTCGTCATGGTGAACAGTGTGTGCCTTGTTCAAAGGCTCGATTCGCGGGCCTACTCTGTAGGGTTTTTGCGTGAATAAAATTCCTAATGTTATTACTGTTTTCCAAGCCTGGCTGTCATTGTCCGTGTTCGTCAACCCCTTTGTGGGAACTGCAGGTTGATAGAGCTTCGCTCTCCTTGCATAGTTCGCTCAGTTGATCAAAGCTGCCCACAGCAGCTTCTATCGCTGAAAACTTCGAGCTCTTCAAGCAGTTTTCTTTTCCTTTTGTCGCAAGTGCCCCTTGCACTGCTAATCAAACTAGCAACGGTTGAAATCCGCGAGCTCCGCTGGCGGCGCCTAGATATAGGCCTTTAATGAAACAACCTGACATCAATGGCTCTGACATCAATGACTGTTAGCACCTATAGTCAGATGATGATGATGCATGGCGTGAATATCAGACAGGCCAGTTAATCTTCTGGCTGGATTTAATGTAATTGCCATGGAATGCGACCTGCTTCTTGACTAGGTTGCCATATCGGTGTCTCAAAATCAAGGGTATGCTCATAATTGTAGACCATTAAACACTGCGCACTACTGAATTCTCTACAGCTTGTAGTTCACATAATGTATCAAGAGAGAGAGAGATAAGATTCTTTAATGAAATGCCCGGAGAGGTTAGCCTGGTTTGTCGCCTGGCTTGCTACTCCAGGTGTCGGGTGATTTTGGTATATACAATGATCACTATACACCATATACACACAAAGTACATACAGTCACAATCACACATATATACATAAGAAGAGTCCTTCACAGGCTCTGGTTAAGCTGAGTGTTTCTCAAAAATTCGGCAGATCCACGTACCGTGGGAGTCGATGTTATGCGAAGCATGCGGTGGGTAGGGGACTGTGGCGTAACTTTTTTACTGAGCGACACGTTACAAAATGACGCTAAAGATTTGTATAATTTTATACGCACACATATATGTTGAAGAGCCGCATATGTGTTACATAACCAGTTCTTTACGGTTGGGTATGCAACGTGGGTATTACCAACACCAGAAGCGGTAAGCTGTTATGTAGTGCTTATACGTATCCCGAGAACGCACGCACGTTTCACGAACCCGTGTACATGTGTGTAAGAAGTTCTTCACAGCTCTTGAAGAAGGGCGTAATCAGTGAGCACAAGCAGCTGGTCATGACATGTTATAGGATCCGGTCGCGACCCTGGTGACATGGGGTCCATGTGTAGTGAAGTATGTGGTATAGTAGAGCTGTTGGAATTCGTTGATGCCTCGTCATTTCGTCGACAAATTGTCTGTCGACAGAGCCGGCGACATGTCGGAACCTGAAGCCACCCGTCGTGTTGGTGAGGATAGGCCGTCGAGGGCTGGTAGGCCTGGATAGTGCTACGTAGACCAAACATCAGTGGATGGTGTTTTTCGTATTCGTAACTACTGGACGTGTTGGCCTACGTAGCCCTAGTCTAAAGCGGATGTCAATCAATCGGTATCAGCCTCGGTCAGCATGAGCATCGCCAGCTTCGTAAGAAATGAAGAGGACACTGCGCCGTTCTGGTGGACAAAGTACACTTTACGGTGCGGTGATGTGGATATCATATGTAACTTTCGTAATGTATTCCTCCGGGGTCGAGCAATGCTTCAAACATAGCTTGCTGAATCATAGGAATACAACGTAATCTTTATTAGACTGCTATACAAGCGGACCCAACACTCGAAATACAGACGTTAATCTGATATGACGCCTGTATCGTAAGAGTACATATCGTAGGAGTATCATGTAGGTTTTATGGCTTTCCTGTAAAATTAGATAGCCAGCACCACAACCACAATTGACGTTGCACCGATATTACGCCTGCGTAGGCTGTTTTTTCCAACCAGTGTATAGACCTGGAGTGGCTCTGTGGTAGAGTACCTGATTGCCACGCAGAATGCTTAGGTTCGATTCCTGCTGGGATCCCTAATTTTCATTCTTTCCATTCGTTAAGTCAACGCTGCCGATGTTGGTTTCCCTTAACGCTTTAGCATTTAAGTAATCAATGTCTGTTCTCGCCGTTCCTGGGTAGATATAAACTGTCAATCACCTGTGGCGCATAACCGTACACCGCAGCCCATGGTAAACGGGTTTGTGCCACACGTGGTCTAGTGGAAAGGGTTTGACGACGTACGCGACAGGATTTTAACGTTATTCATGTCATGGACCCGGCACTCATATTCGTCAAGTCCTCTTACCCTCCCATGCAAATTTTGGTCTACACAAGTTAAGGAGGCGATCATGAGAGCACCCAGACGTAGGCGGCTAGATAGATAGATAGATAGATAGATAGATAGATAGATAGATAGATAGATAGATAGATAGATAGATACGTAGATAGAAACGCTCAAAGTGCCAGAGGTTCGCTAAGAAATGCTTCGCATTTAAAACACCAACAGCGCTTTTGTGCTGCGCATCGCACAACTGCTGTCTTGCCACGGGCCGAGAAGGTGCCGCAGCTCCAAGCTCGAGCCGCGTTGCAAATGAAGTGCCTTCTTCAGAATCTGTCGTTCTGCGTCGTAATGGGAACAGTCGCAGAGTACGTGGTTTAGGTCTCCCGAGTGTTACATGTGGTGCACGTGGGTGAGTCCGACTGCCTGATCTTGTGCTTGAAGTATTTCGTGTAGGCAACGTCGAGTCTCAGCCGATGAATGCAAGTTTCATCTTGTCTGGGTTAATCCCTGTGGCATATGAAAGCTACACGTCGGGTCTATTCTGTGCAGCGGTCCGTACTGGTTGTTGGCATCGCTCCATATTGTTCTCTGCAGATTACGCGCGAACGCAGACACCAGAATCGCTGCGTCTTTTCTTGAAAAAGGAATTTCAATTCCTCAGATGCTGTGTCATGCGCAGCTCTGGCAGCGGAGTCAGCTCGAACATTCCCTTCGATGCCGCAGTGAGCGGGCAGCCACTGCAGTACTACATCGTGGTGTAGTTCATGAGCATTATTGCCTAGGCGCCTGATGTCTAGGACTAGTTGGTCTTGCGTACGTGGAGATTTCAGGGACTGCAGTGCGGCTCGTGAGTCGGAGAATATCACCGAAGAGTCGAGTCTTTGATCTTTAATAATGCAAGCGCCCTCCGCAATGCAGCCAGCTCAGTGGCAGCGGCGGATGTACGGTGGCTGAGAGCGGCTGTGATGGTGACATTCGCCGACGGTATCCACACGCCTATAGCAGATGATCCATCTGTGACAGACCCATCTGTATAAACGTGATGACGGGTTCTATAGTTGGTGTTGATGTGTTCTAGAGCGAAGTATTTCAGCGCTGGCCCAGGTGTGTTTCTCTTGCTCTTGAAGCCCGCACTGTCGTGACTATCGTCCAGGAAGGAAGCGCCATGGAGGGCCCCGTCAATCATCATCAGCCTGTCTACGCCCACTGCAGGGCAAAGGCCTCTCCCATGTTCCGCCATTCAATCCGGTCTTGTGCTTGCTGCTGCCACGTTATACCTGCAAACTTCTTAATCTCATCTACCCACCTAATTTTCTGTCTCCCCCGCCCGCGTTTGCCATCTCTTGGAATCCAGTCAGTTACCCTTAATGACCGTAGGTTATCCTGCCGACGTGCTACGTGCCCGGGCCCATATCCATTTCTTCTTCTTGATTTCAACTATGATGTCCTTAACCCCCGTTTGTTCGCTGACCCACTCTGCTCTCTTCCTGTCTCTTAAGGTTACACCTATCATTTTCCTTTCCATCGCTCGCTGCGTCGTCCTCAATTTAAGTTGAACCCTCTTTGTAAGTCTCCAGGTTTCTGCTCCGTAGGTAAGTACCGGTAAGATGCAGCTGTTATATACCTTCCTCTTGAGGGATAGTGGTAGATTACCATTCATGATTTGATAATGCTTGGCGAATGAGCCCCAACCCATCCTTATTCTTCTAGTTATTTCACTCTCCTGGTTCGGCCCGTCAATATCGACGGCTTTTCATACGTCGGGGGGAGTAGCATTTGCACCTCAGAAATGCTTACTGAAGCAAGTGGCTGACCTTGTACCCTTGCCGCAAAACGCAGACAGACTCGGAGGAACTCTTGCTTCATTAGCAGGGCAGCCGAAAGACGTTTGCTTTCTGTCAAGGTCCCTACTGTCGATGTATTTTTCGGTAAACCTAGGCACACCCTCAAGGCTTTGGCTTGCATGCTCGTGAGCACCTGAATATTTGATTTGGTGAGGCCCTGTAGTGCAGGAAGACTGTACCGCAGGAGACCTTCACATAAGGCTGTATACATTCGCAGTAGTGCACTCACGGAGCAGCCTCAGCTTTACTGAAATCATGCGGAAGATGTTCGCGTATGATGCGAGCCTCTCTTTTAGTGATCGAATGTGAGGAACCACGTCATGGATCTATCGAAGATCACTCCCAAGAATTTGTGACTTGACACGTATCGGATCTGAGAGCCCGCAATCTTTAACTTGTAGTGCGACATATCCCGTTTGGTAAAGGCAATGGCGGCACACTTGTCGGGTGACATGGATAATCCACGTGTTCGTAAAAAAGTCTCAATGGATTTAATGGCCTTCTGCAGTCTTCCGCGTAGTACTCGACGGTTGCGGCCACTGCTCCATATGCAGATGTCATCTGCATATAAGCATACTCAACCGATGCAGGGACACATTTTTCCAGACCAATGAGCGAAATATTAAATAAAGTCGGGCTTAATACACCACCCTGAGGGACCCCACGAGGCACTGTATGAAAAGTGGTGTCGCCGTCTTTCGTAGTCATGTACACCGACCGGTCAGTGAGATAGTCAGAAATCCATCTGTACATACAGCCACTGACTCCTGCAGACCTCAGAGTGTGTAAGATCGCCTCGTGTGTCACGTTATCAAATGCGCCCTGATGTCGAGGAACACAGCAATGGTAATGTTATGTGCAAGTTTGTTAAGCCTAATGCAGTTAGCAAGACTGATGACGTTATCTATGCTATTGCGGCCCTTTCTGAATCCCGACATCTGTGGGGGATAGGCGTTAGCTCTCACCAGAACCCAATCCAGACGCATCAGCACCATCTTCTCCATGATCTTCCCCACACAGCTGAGAAGAGCTATCGGACGATATAGGAGTTTATATCTGTTGGAGTCTTGCCAGGTTTGAGGACAGGGATGATTCGAGCCCGTTTCCAACTAGGTTCGAGCGGCCCCTCTTCCAGCTGCATTGAAGATAGCAAGAAGGTGCATCTTCGCCTTGTCACCCAGGTGCGACAGCTCAGCATAGCTGATGGAGTCAGGTCCAGGAGATGATGTTTTGTTTACTGAAGCCAGGGCGCCGAGCAGTTCCTGGAACGAGAACGGCTCGTCCGTCACACTAGTGTCTACTGTCACAGCAGCAGAGACATTCTGTGCCAATCGTGGTATGGTTGCGATCGCCGTTGCTGTAGTTATCTTGTAGCAAAAAGCCTCCGCCATGTCCAACTCACTGACGTTGCGGGATAGTGCAACAGAACTAAAAGGATGCAGTTGTGTCGGCGGGATCCTCAAGCTTCGCGCTATATTCCATATTCTAGACAGAGGTTTCTGGGATCAAGCTTGGAGCAGAAAGTGCGCCACTGTCGCCTGTCCAGCTTGTCTAGATGACGTTGAATGCGTTTCTGCGTTCGCCTGGCTTCGCGAATGTCGTCTATAGATAGTGTTCTACGAGCACGCCTGTCAGATCTGCGGCGTATTGCTCGAAGTCTCTCGTACTCAATGTCAGCCGTTTTGGCTTGAGATGCTTAGTGCTACTGTGCTTTGTTTGACTATAGCATCCACAAATTCGTCGTAGGTCATCTCAGATGAGTATGAATCTTCGAGAGTCGCGCTGTGCACTTCCCAGTCAGTGCAGCGAAGAATCTTGCCTTTTATATGCTGCAGTGGGCAGCCCAAGAGATGTACGTTGGCACGTGGTCGCTGCCGTGACTTTCAATATCTGGGAACCAGGTTGCCGCCCGCGTGAGGCAAGAGGAAATCATGGTGACATCTAGCGCACTGGATCGATCTCCCTGGTAGAAGGTTGGCCGACCGTCGTTGAGAACTACCAGGTCATTTTTGTGAGCTACTTCGAGAAGACGCCGACCTCGTGCAGATGATCTTCTGCCTCCCCAGGCTGGGTGATGCGCGTTGAAATCCCCTGTTAAAATGTGCGGTCCAGGTGTCGCATCTAGTACTTCTTGCAGTCTGTCCACGTCAAATCTTGCTCGAGGAGGTATATATGCCGCAATCACCGTAAATGTCAAATTGTTATACTTTACTGTCGCTGCCACATATTCGTTTGACGTGTCAACTGGCAGGTAATGAGCATAAAAGTCAGATCGTTGCGGACCGCCAACATGACCCTATTGGTATCCACTCCAGTCGACGAAAAAATGAGAGTGTATCCAGAAAGGCGAATGCTAGTGCGCACTCGGGATTCCGAAATTGCGATTACCGGGAAGCGGTGCTTGTGTACAAATTGCCTGAAGTCCGAGTGACGACAGCGGAGGCTGCGGCGTTCCATTGAAATATGGTGGCGTTGTTTCGGATGTTGTTCAAGCTGAGTTGTTGCGTTGCTAGCGCCATTTTTCCAGAATAGGCAAAATAAGGTCCAGCAGTGTCAAGATGGCTTTTGCGACCGGAGAAGACATGGGTGCAGGAAGCTGCGAGCAGCGTCGACAAGAGCAGATAACAATGAGAATGTGGTTTCGTTGCCTTGCCGAGTGCTGCGCTCTCGCGGTCCACTCCATGGATATGAGGACCGTGGTCTTGTCGGCGGACCAGCTGTGCTCTGCTGAACTCCAACAGTCGGAACATTAATCGGAGCTACAGCTGCAGTTGTAGTCAAGTCGATGATTGTGCGTTGGGCGAGGTGCAGAGATGGGAATTCATCCGTGCGTCAATTCGTGGTGTCGTTTCAAATGCTTTTTCCGATGCACCTGTGTAGTTCACAGGCGTCTTTTCATCCCTATCCCTGCTGGAAGCGTTCCGTGCTTGCACACGACCGCCTTTGCAGAAGAGTATCCAACATTGTTATTCTTCTTGTAGTTGTGTATTTCCTTCTCTTTGCGAATACACGACAACGAGGTGACGTAGACTCATGCTTTTTCTTGCAGTTTGGGCACTGTGGTTCTTCAGTTCCGCAGGAGGATCGCTCGTGGTTACCTCCGCAGCGCGAGCACCGCGCTTGCAGCCGACAGGTACCAGCCACGTGTCCAAAACGTTGACACTTGGAGCATTGTCTCGGTGACTCAATGTACTTGTACACGCGATAACGTGTGTATCCCAATATAACATGCTCTGGAGCACTTTCTGTGGCAAACACAATGCGCATTTTCCGACGCTCCAAGTCGCCGTACTGACTTGACAGGAGCCCTTTGAAGGAGTGCCGAGAAAATGTCCTGTTGATCAAGGTCCGTAGGTACTCCCTTGATGACGCCGACTCCACAGTTGTTGGGCCGCGGCTCGTAAGCCTGAAGCGCGATTTCCCCAATATTTTTTATTTTCAGAAGACGGAGACTTCTGCACTACGTGTGTCCACAGCGAGAAGATTTAAACGTTCATTAGGTCGCACTTGTAGCACGCCATCTGGTACTACCGCTTCAAAGGCTGCTTTCAATGTGAGTGGGTTGAAGCGCGTTATGATTTGCTCAGGATTTTGTGGCTTGAATATAACAGTGAGGTTTGGTTTCGGCATATTTTCAACAGCCTGAACTATGGCATGCGATATCTCTCTCGTCATCCACGACATCGCTTAGGGGTGCAGTACTACACTTCCTTTTATCTGAGTCATCAGAGGTTACGGCGTCCATGTAGTAATAGTGGCAAGATCGGACCATGTCCGAAAAATCGTCCTGACCTTCAGGTAGCCCGGCGTCAAGGCAGGAGATGTTCTTTCTCGAGCACCTTGGGCGGTGGAAGTGAGAAGTTCTCGGCAGATGACTTCGAGCTGTGCCGAAGTTGCGCCAGCTGCATTCCAGAGGCAGAGCTGTTCCGAGGCTCGTTGCCGGCATGCATCTCTTCAGAAGTTGATTGGCGGATTTCAGGAGCTTTGACAGGGTGCGGCCCCGAAGGCACCGCACCCGCTGCCGGAAGCATACCTGATGCCCCGAAGTTCAGCGTGTAGTGATGAAGTGACTTTGGGCAGATATATCGAAAGTTGAAAGGTTAAGGGGATGACATCAATAAGGCGAAAGAGGACGGGACAGGAGGGAATCATGTCTTCTAGTCTATTCGCTTTGATGCCCTCCTTAACGCAACAGTAAATTGCAAATTATGACCTGTGACTTTGTCGAGTGACGAGAAGCCTGATGAGACTTGTGCGTACGTGTTCGATCTTCTTGTACACTTGGGGGTTGCTGCTTTCAGCGAGTATATACTTGGTTGGAAAAACAACCGCTCCAACAAAGAGCATGCTTCCGGACTGTTGAGAAACTACGGGGTCCGTGAAGCTTTGTGGAACATTTGATCGGTACACGCCGCAGTTACGATACCCCTAGGACATACTGTAACGGAATATCGTACCCAGCAACCTCCACCGATATGATACGGGGTTGTTTGAGTATATGCAATATGTATTTACAGAGAAGAATTGTTAAAAGAGTCAAGATGGCTGACCACCACACTCGGGTGCCAGTCAGCCTCATTAGCTCTCCGTCTTCCTTCACTTCATCTCCGTAACAATTCGCAATGCCCACGAACTATAGGTGGCGCGCCGTGCTTTTCAACATGGCGCCAGGAGGAGGGTCAACCCGTTTGTTAGCATAGGAACAGATAGGACGTGCGGACGTACGGACCATGCCACTTTCACCGGATGAAGTCATGAGCTGCGCCTGAAATGGATATGAGACTAAATACTTTCCCAAACCATGGAAAGTGCTAAGTACTCGCCACCGAATTATTTGCTGCGCAGTGAAAGGTTATGTTTCAGCTCCGTTACCGTGCATAACGATGCGTTGCGAAATCCTGGGCGTGCTACATAAACCCGTATGAACTAGAATTGACGTATGAGCTGAACGGCACTCCGAGGTAGTACGTACCGAGCCTGCCTGACGGATTTGCCGCAGTAGTAGGGCCGCCAGCGAGTAGCGCCATCGTGCTCTGCGCGTGATGATGTCTTGCAAACATAAGTGTTCTGTGATAATACCCCTTTCGTCATTACTTGCGCAGGTCGGAAACGAGGTAGTTACTGTCTTCAAACGGAACACAAGCGTTAACATGCCATTCAGTAGCGCTTGTGTCACAGCCATGCTGAGACTGTAGCCGTGTGCAATTGACTTCACTCGCATGTTGCAGGCTCGATCAGCACAATCGAAATATGAATATTGAAAAGAATGCACACGTGTCCTTTTCGCAACGTCGAAGAAGTTAGCCGAGAGGCGTGGATTGTGGCCGTGACTGCACGATCCATCGCTCTAACCATTCGCTTCGCTGGTCGAGCTCGAGCGTGTTGGCGGCATGCGGCGCTCCATAATATCCACAATAATTATGATACATGCAATGCACAAGAGGAACTATGCTTTTTTTCGATCTCGCTCAAGGATATTATACAATAAATACAATCAAACTGACTTACGAGTTACGAGCGTGAAAGAACATTAACGCACGAGGGACGTGGAGTGCAACTCGCTCGTCGTGAGTTAGCAACTGGTGGTTCATCGTCGCTATCACTCTCGGTGCTTTCACAGTCTTCTACGTCCAGTGAAAAATCCTCGTCGTCAAGATGGTTTCTTTCAATCACTGCTGAAAGCAATCTGAAGAATTTCCTCCGCCGAACGACTTCGACCACTCCGCGTCACCACGTTTACAATTAGAGAGACGTCTGGGCGCGGAGAACGTTCGCTCTCAGACCGTCAACAAGCAAATCGCTTGCAGTGTGCTGCCACCTATCAACAATCGTACAAAAACAAGCGGCGCAGCGGTGGCTATGAAACCCAAACACCGGCGAAGGACGGCGTGGATGGAAAGCGTTCGCTGCACGAAAGGCGTCGAGCAGACGCGTCCTCGAATGATTGAAACGTCGCTCGCACGATTCGTAACAGCGCTTTGCTGACAAAGGATAGAGGCCCTATTTTAATGTATCGCCAACTTGAGATCGCTCAGTTATACATGAGCACATCGCGAGCCCGCGCGACCTCCCTCCCGCGTACAGTGTTTGGGACTCATGCAGTACAAGAAACATTGACCAGTTATATGCAAGTAAAACAGGGTGAGCTTCAACTGAATATGTCGGACGATAACATTTAACTTACCTACGTGGCTACAGAAAGCCTCGTGAAGCTGATAGTATGTGTACACTGTGGGCTAGCATTGAAAGCGCGAGTTGCGACGTATTTTCACGAAAACTTCGCGTCTCGCAAGAACGAATCAGATTTCTCGTGTCACGGAGGGCCCGGTTTGTTCACTGATGCAGGCTACATGCAAAGTCGTAGTGTTTCCTTTCTTGCCAACGCGTTAACACTGAGGCTACAGCAGCCGAACAAGGGAGCGACTGCATAGTGCCGCCATTTTGTCGTCTACTAACCCTCCTCGAGAGGACGCTCCTGAATTCCGCTCGGTGGCGCGACAGTCTATGGGCATTGCGAATACGTACGCCTATCTTCAAGTCGTTCATATTGGAAATCCCGTAGACAGCCCATTGTTCCAACATTAAGTGCATCTGACCCCCTCCCCCCCCCCGTATGGTCCACCCAAAACAAAACAAACTTCGTAATAGATGGAAACATGAAGCGATGACATTCTTCTCATAACGAGCCCGGTGGAGTCATCTCCAAGCTGTCCACCGGGGTCGTTGTGGTAAGGACGTCATTGCTTTATATTGCATCCATTGCGAAGTTTGTTTTCTTTCGGGCTGGCTTTTACAAACGAACACATATCTTAACCCGTGTCTTTACACACGATCTATCCCGATACTAATACCGACAGTTCTTGTCCCTCATGCAGAGAAATATCCACGTTAGAACATACACTCTGGCGGTGTGTCCGGTCACACTCTACAGTCGATAACAACTCGGCCAAGTGGCCCATTCTGGCCGACCAACTCTGGGCTGTGCAGCAGGCCACGATGCGGCCCACGATGCGGCTGAGAGGCTTGGCCTTTCGGTGCTTACGTGGGAGTGGCCCGCTGCGTGTTGAGACGCGCTCTGTGGGACCTCAATAATGTTACCATACCATACTATACAACGACCCCGCTTTCCGGGGGTGAAGGTGGTTAGTAAGCAGTTCTTGGAATGCAAAATGAGGGATCCTCGGCCACCATTAAAGTAGTCGAGGCTCATGAGAACACGCGAGCCAAACATTATAGCGCAGCACGCGACTTGCAATTTACAATTAATTCTCAAAGTACTCCAGAAATCGTTCCCTCTTCTTTCTACAAATGATGTCATATACCCAAACTGTAGGCCATTGGCTGATTTGAGCATCGTGTGCTGCATAGTTACCGCGACCGCCGCAAGAGGCCGCCACGTACCCCCACGCTCGCTCGAGATCGCACTGAAAGCAAGGTGCACGTTAGGAGAAAAAAAAAAGGGGGGGGCTCAAGGTCATGACGCGCGCGTGACGTAACTTCTTTCCCCCGTTCTATCCCTCCCTGCTTAAAGGCCAACTCCGGCGATTTTTTGGCCATGTCAAAGTAATGGTGCTTTTATGTTCCTGAGACGCTCCTGTTACGGGCCCGATAGCAGAAATACTCGGCAAATTGGAGAATAATTTTAAATAAGCAAAAAAGCGCAACACCGAAACCGAAACCCAACCGAGTGTACCGTCTACGTATGACGTAGACGTTGTTACGAACGAACCGGAAGTCGTGCAAGGCATGCCGGTCACGCCGGCGCGGAGTATGAAAACTGTGACAGCCGGGACGACCAGCGAAGCGCCGGCCAAACCAACGCTGTCTGTCGCCTTGTGCACAGCAGACGCTCGCTGTAGCGGCCTAAGCGCCGAAGTTAGCGGTGCCCTCGGCTGCGTCACTTCCGTTGCCTTGCCAACACTGACGTCACAGACGCAGTGTTGCCAATAATTGTGGGAAGCCAGGAGGGCGTTTGCAGACAATCTTTAAAATTCATTTGCAAACAATCTGCGCATGTCTCAAGCCTGTAATTTGGCATAAATGACGGAAACGTGCAAAGGAACGTACCCAGCGAATTTCACTGAGATCCATCGACCTCGAAAAATCGCCGGAGTTGGCCTTTAACGTCCAGCGCTCTCGTCGGGACGAGAGAAGAGAGAAAGCGTCCGACAAATCTTTGTAACTTCACTCGCGGTTGATCGATTTTAAAATTTCTTGCGGTAGTCGATTCGTGAGGAAATAAACTCCTTTAATAAAGCCATTCGGTTGTTACATAGAAAAGTTTTGCAGGGCCCCTTTAAAAAAATGATGGGGCAGGTCCAACTGAGTAAAGATATGAAGTTGACTTGGCGCCCCCATTCGATTTACTAGTATTTCCCCTGGACAGTAGTTGTACATACGACCACTCGAAACATTTTTCTGGACATTTTTTGAGCAGACATAACTTTCTTGTCCCTCGTCTTCGATGCCCATGAAGTATCCAGCAAGTTAGTAATAAAAATGAGTTATCGTATAGATATAGATGGCTTGCATTGACGTCACTAAAAGCGCCGTGTTGGAGCACCAGTATGGGGGGACGATGTTTGCGATGTCGCATTAATGTTATCAAAACATCACATGCAGGTTATTTCATTATTCACGCACAGAGACGTTCCTGTCGCGTCGTTTTCACATAGACGCAACCTGTTTGTCATCAAAGCCGCCATCGTGGAGTCCCAGTTCCTTTCAGAAGCTGCGTCAATGACGTCACGTGCAAGTCATCTATATTTTCGTCTTGCTAATTCCCGTCTAGCGTCGTGGCCTATCAGCAAGAAAATGAATAAATCATATAAGATAACAGGCAGGAGCCACATTACGGCATCCTACAGGTGCAGAAGTGCATCGCTTCCTTGGATTAACCGTCACTTACGACGCGTGTACTGACAATTTACAAGCAATAATCGCGACATCACCGTGCTCCAGTTTTGTGCCAATGTCACCAAAATCGGCGCACAAAGATGGTACGGATGTGGGGGCTGTTCGTACCATCCGTAGATGGTACGGATGTGGGGGCTGTTCTCCTGTCATCCGTCAAGACTGAACTTTACCCCCACGTCTCCATTTCCCCTTCTGCGACATTGTCCCAATAGCAACCACTGGCGCCCGGGCTGGCGTTCGGCTTCTCACGTATTGTCTACACGCGGTACCATTTCCCTTCCTTCCTCCTCGTCATCTTCCCTCCAGGCCTTGCCTTACACCCGCCAATGTGGGCATCGCCTTGGACCCCCTTGAGCGACGCGACTTCATTCCTGGCACGTGTTCGGGCTCGAAATCGCCAACGACCTCTGGGCATGCACCAACTGCACGACAGTTTCCTCGCATAGACTTCCTCGCACAGTTTCCTTGCAGTTCCTGCTTAATTTTGTTTGGTTGACGTCAACCAATGAGCTGATTCAGTATGCTCAGGTGAACAAAGTTACCGGCTTACTTGAACACAGGAACGAAAGGGGAATTGTTTGAGAGGCTGGTTTCTTCGTTATACACGACCAAATGAATCCAATAGGCAATTCAGCCAAGGAAAGCATGGGGGATATTATTTGTTGTTTTTAACTGTGGTGTAATGATTATAACTTAAATTGAAATGAATTAAAGTGGACTTAAAAACACCCTTTCCGTAGGTGGGGCCCAAGGTCTTTGAAATAAGCATCCGATGATCTGGGCCTTGCCTCGTACACTTTGTTGGGTATTTGTGTGCGTGGAGTATTAGCAAGCGGACGCGTAATTCGAAGGTTGTGGGATCTGGCCTCACCAAAGGTAAGGTGATGGTGATGATGATGATGATGATGATGCAAACTTTATTGGGGTCCAGAGAAGACGCAGGGGAGACCCCGCGCCACCCGGCTAGTCCCACGTAGGGACCGCCAAGCCGAGCTTGGCGGCCCGTTCGCGGGCACTCTTGACGGCCAGGGTTTGGTCATGGAGTTCTGGGCTGCGCAAGAGCGCTGCCCACCTGTCCTCGCTAAAGGCGGAGCCGATGGCTTCACATTCCCATAACACATGGTTCAATGTTGCTAATTGTCCACAGGCAGGGCAGTCCGCAATGGCATATCGTTCAGGGTATATTGCATGAAGAACCGCGGGGTTAGGATACGCACGGGCTTGTAATAGTCTAAGGGTAACTGCCCTCGCCCTTTGTGTCACAAAGGTAAGATTGTTTTTTTCTTTCACTTTGTGTCTAGTACTACCAGCAGGCATGTAAGCGCAGTAATGTGATAACTCAGAAAACCACCTAGGCTTATGCTGTACGAGCACCGTGTCGTCAAAAACAACGGACTTAAATGACCAGGAAGCAGAAACACTATAGGTGATTGCTGTTACTGTAGCCTTTTCGAGGTGATGATCGTTGGGCTCTTAGGGATTTGTATCGTTAAAAAAATGCTATAATTACGTGCAAAACCACGACGAGTGGCACTAATTTTGATAACCAGAGCGTTTTTTAACGTGCAACTAAATTGAGAGCACGGGCGTTTTTGTAAACCATGACCTTTGAAATTGCGGCTGCCACAGCTAGAAATCGGACCCGCGGCCTCTTGACCGAGAGCGCAATGCCATAAGCACTAAGCCATCACGGCGGATTGCGTATTGCGCCAGCCTCTATATTGTTTCTGCGCTTTCAATATGACGACACCACTAACAAGCTTCTCTCGATTATTTTTATCGTGCTTATACATCACCGTTGGACGCTCGCCATTTCCGGGACTTTCTTTTTCTTTTTTCAGAGGAGGTTCTGTTCATTATAGCTCTCCAGGGAGGGTGGGAGGGGGGGGGGGGGGGACGTAGGAGTTTAAGCCACGAGCCACCCACTTGGCAAGAAGTAGGGTGTCAAGCTACTAAGCTCGAGCTTAGACGCGGTTTTGATTCTCGGCCACGCTGGCCGCATTTTGATAGATGCGAGTAGCAGAGCTTGCATATTACAAGTCCCAAGACTTATTGCTGAAAGCGGGCACAGTCACCCCTGGATGATACATTTTGACTCCGAAGGTGCCCTGGAAATGATAAATCAATTTTATTTTCATATAGACTATAATATGGTATATTAAATTCTGTAGACAATGGCCATCGATCGCTTCTCTGGGAAGCAACGAGATCTTTTTATAAGGCGAAAGGCTTAGATGTCTCATCCAACGCGAAAATTGACCGTCAACGTCTCCGTCACCACGAGTTATGCAAAAAAAAAAGCATGATCACGTGATGACATCACCATATGACGTCATCATGACGGTACAAGTCGCCGAAATTAGAGACATCATAATGACGTCATCACGACGCTGTTATGACGTCACATAACGTGACGACACATGATGGCGCCATCACATGACAGCGTCGCTTGGTCAAAGGTGAGCCGATCGCGGAGGCAGTGCGAAACCAGATGAGGTGCAGAAAGCTTGCAACGCCTCCGACCCTGGAGACAATGCAAAACCACGTTAGGTGCAGAAAGCTTTCGGAGGGGGGCGGGGGAGGATCAATAAATCAACTGAGAAGAAAAAGAAGATGGCTTTCGCCTTTCAGGCGAATGCACAATTTGCTTGTGAGATTTTAAATGGCTACCGAACCACGTTGGAGTGTTAGGAAATTAGATTCTAGGCAAATTAGCCACTGCAGCGCACACAAAGAGTATACCTTGATACCAGTGACCATTATACTCAGAATGCAAGAATGTTCTTTCCACCCTGCACCCCAAATTGTGCAAGAAAGCATTGTTTGATGACAATAGAAGGTCTTCACTCTCGTATAAAGTAGATCCGTTTGTACGGTTTACACCGAATTAAAGGTCGGCCGTATGTTTGACAAACTCCTGCATCGTCTACGCTTAGGTGCAGCATATACACCTCTCATTTCCTGTGCCGCATCAGAAAAAGAATGTTCCCACAGTGCAACCACTGTGATAATCCCGATGTGTCAGTGGAGCATGTCATTGCAGAATGCCCGCAATACAATGAACAGTGCGCTCAACTGAGCGAACAGTTAAACAGATAGACGACCTCTCATAATGAACAATGTGCTTGAACCCTGACCACACGGTATCCTGACAATCAAAGACGTGCGGTTAGCGCTCTTCATGATTTTTTTAATGGACACACGTTCATCAACTGTTCGTAAATGACTTTCACTGCTTCTCTTCATCCAATAGTGTTGTTAATGAACATATCTCATGGTCATTTGATACGTAAGTGCATGAAAACTGTCTTTACGGACTCAATCCGCGGTAACCTGTGCGTCCTACCTGTAATTATTGGACCATATATAGGTAGAGATCGTATGTGTACACAGAACTGCTGATTATTATTTTTTAACGGCAAATCTGTTTAAGGCCGCCGTATAATTTGTGCGGCCTATCCTGTGTGGCCTATCAGGTATGCGCCACAGGAAATGGGCAAATCCCACTACTCACCACTGGTCCACTAAAAACGAAGAAGACAACAGTTAGTCCAACAAACGGGCATGTACCACAGAAATTTTTGCGGCCTCTCAGAAAACTATCATCATCATAAATGAGTACGTGCCACAGAGGTTGGGTAATTGTCCCACTACTCGCCACTAATCCATGAAAAAAGAAAAAGGCAAGCAACAGTTAGCGCAACACGAGGGAACGGGAAAGGCAACGGCGGCTGCGAGAAGACTCCGAAATGATGGAAGGCTTCGCCAACGACGACATGCCGGTAGATCTATGAGAGCTGCGAACGTTTGGTTTCAGCGCGAGTTTCTGTCTCTGGAGTTTGGACATCTGTGTCTTGTCTGTAACTGTCTGTGGTTTAACTCGAACCTCTCTGCGCTGAGAATCAACATAGAAACAACCTAGCATCACCTAGCTAAAGCCTAGCAATGACCGATAAGCAACCTAGAAAGAACCCTCAAGCAATCAGATTAGTCTTCAGAATCGTCCAGTTTGGCTGTGTAGAGACTTGCGCAGCTTAGTGCAAGCTTCGCCAATCTTTTTTTTTTTTTAAACTAAGCTTGTATTGACTGACCTGTGAAGCAGGTTATGCGGCAAAGCCCTTTGTGTGCCCCCTCTCCTCTTTTGAGGAGAGGGAGGAAATGCCACGGACTTCTAAAGTTGTAATAAGAATTCTAAAGTTGTATCCGACTATATGGAATTCATGTTTGGTGGGCACGTAGTGCCCAAGTGTAGGGCTACGCAGCACACGTGTAATAGTTAGTCAACATTAATTATGAGTCTGATTACATATGGTTCAAAGCCCATAGTTTAACTTCCAATAGAGTTAGGACATTGCGGTGTTGGCACCTGTCCAACAGATCGTCCATCCCTTCACTTAAACAATTGCAACATTTCAATAGAGGGTTAGGGAAGGGATGATGTCACTCTGTAGTGTGCGACGCGCCTCTCTCTGGTGCGACGCACCATGAGCGTGGCATGTAAATCATGCCGTACATGAGATTCATTTCATGATTTTCATCTCACCACATTTCATTTATGTTCGTCAGAGTCGTGTCACGCCGTACCAATTTCGGCATGCATCAAGCTAGCGAAACGGCCGCGAGAGCACCAAGACCAGTTTACGACATCCATGTCATCATTTTCACGTTAACACCTGTCATTTATGTTTGTCATAAACTCATGACACATCACAAAAATTTAGGAGTATATCCAGTAAACGAAACGGCCACGAGAGCGCAAAGTCGCACATAGATAGATAGATAGATAGATAGATAGATAGATAGATAGATAGATAGATAGAATAGATAGATAGATAGATAGATAGATAGATAGATAGATAGATAGATAGATAGATAGATAGATGTATCTTAGATACTCTTTGAGTATCTTGTATCTGTATCGTGATACGTCTCGCAAGACGTGTATCAGTATCTGTATTTCCGATACATTGAAGAATGCACTGTGTATCTTAAGATACAAGATACTGCGATCACACCACCTCTGGGCGAAACAATAAACGTTGACTGAACTCCGCTCGCTTCTCAAGCTAGTACTGTTGCCACTGTCACGAAAATAAAACTAAGGCAGTGAAATATTAATTTATCTTCACGCCAGAGTTTTCCAGCGAGGATAGGTGAAGAGTTCTGTACGTCCCTATTGATGGAGCAGAGTCACGTGGTGGCGATCGCGTCATCTCAAAAGAGAAGCGCGTGAACGTCGATGCCTGGCCGACATTTTCTTTCCTAGTTTTTTTGTATTTTTTTAGTTGTGTCAATGCGATTGCACTTCGCATTTAGCCCTTCCTGTGCCGCGTACTCCAATGCGTGCGGCGTCTTTCGCACACATCCTGATGCCTCCGCACCATCGTGCGTATTGACGTTCTTGTAGTAGATGGCAACCCGCTAGCTGGTCGGCAAGCAGAGCAGCGACTTCCATCAATTACAAAAGCGACAAACGAAACCGCTATCAGCGAAGTGTATAAAGAACTATCATGTTAAGCAGCTACTCGTATCATGTTAAGACGCTGTAAAGAAACGCCAGTAAGTTGTCTCGGAATGAAACTGATATAGCTTGAGATAGAAGTACAAAACTTTTGAGATACCAACAGATATTTCATTCAAATGAAACAATATTGCTCGCAGTTCATAAATTTTCAAGTCAACAGTCTTGTGTATGGGCCTTTAGTGCTACATTATATGGATAGATATAACAAATTTGCGAATGTATCGTATTGGATACAATCAGTTTTGTAGTATTTTGTATCTGTATCTCAAACACTTCTTGCCTGAGTATCTTGTATTGTATCGCGATAGAATTCCAAAGTATCTTTGCCCAGCCCTGCCACGGCCCATGGAATGCCGGTATGCGCCACGGGTGATTCCCCCTAATTACGTTTAACCACGAGTATTCAACCAGTTAAAGTGAACCAGAGGAAATGTAAACATTTGCACCAGAGCCCGATCCAATGAAGTCTTTGAGTGTTGATTGCGTGTATGGTTTATCAACGAAATTTCCTGGATGAACCTGAGTGAGTGCGGCTGAGTGGGACAGTTTCAATGACGCAGCGCTACACGCTGCTGCATAAAAACGTATACGGCACATTTATTAGAAGAAATGTGAACTAAGTGCTAACTAGGAACAGACGAATCCCTTTCTCATCAGACATGTTCATACAAGAAACGCAATGTCCGAAACCGAAACTGGTGTATTGTAGCGCTGGCAGCACTTCAATGTGACTGGTGTTGAAAATCTGAACAACGAGTGGGCGTTTCTGAGCAACAAAGCCAGGGGGCGCGACCGCATTTACTACGCGAATTTGTGCGAAACGTAGGACCGTAGGTGTCATAAATTTTACAGCATTGGCGACGTGTGTCGTATTGTTACCATGTTCCTGAGAAGCAAGTGGAATCGTTAGAAATGTCAACGTTCCTATAAAGTTCTAGCCGTGTCGTCGAACCGCTCAACAGAAATATGACTCCCTCATAAAGCAGCTGACGGTGTTGACATGTTGCCTTTATAACGATGGTAGTGTGGCGTTACGATATCTGTGGCTTGCTTTGCGTTTGCTCCACTTATGGATCGATTATTTATGCCGATTATGCCATCGTCGAGTGGATGGTCATTCCGACGATGTACACAAGGTGCGTATATGCAAGCGTCGGTCGCGATTTCTTGTTCCTGCCGATGTGCGCCATGAATAAAAGTGCCCACTACGCATACATATGAAACTAATGTATCAATGCAAAGGAAACTTGTGAAATCAACTTCGTTTGTGGCAGTTGATCTAGAGTTATCAAAAACATGCGCACATGTCGATCTCTAGCACTAATTGACAATTTCCGCGAACTTTAGTATGCATGATAGAAGTTGCATTGTTAAACCGGTACATATGTCGCTTGACAATGCATGAAGTTCTTCGGACACTTCTGATCGCAAGCGCTCATTCTGAATCTCTATGAAAGTTACATGAACTCTGCCTCGAAGTTTACTATCAGCACATGTCTAGCGTCAACAGAAAATCGTGCGTTTTTGGCACCAACCTCAACTGTTTGAGAACGTCAAAGTTAACATTCATGAGCATTCAGCCCACGGGTTCCTTATGGTCGCCACCGCTTCCATACCACAACTTTAAAATCGTGTTGAATATGTGCCCGAATTTTGCGTAATACGTTAACCGCCCTGTGCGCGAAATTCTCGTGCAGTCTCTGGGGGGCATTTAATGTGGTCTGCTTCAACATCATCGTGTTCCTGACACTGATGGCGCATACCAGAGCGGTGTTTTCGGACCCTGGAACAGTGCCGCTACCTCAGGACGAACCTAGATTTTTCGGATGCGCTGAGGGCTAACAAGCCTACAGATGACAAGGTGAGGATTGAAGCAAAAGAAGTTAATCTAGGACCTTGTGCGCTTCACCATTGCATTAGTTAATATTTTTACAGATGATTTCAGCAAGTGGCATTACCAAATATTCACCGTGACTGTGCTAACATTACTGGCGTGCTTCATATTTAGCCACATTGGCCAAAAATAATGGTTAATGTTACCACGCATTCCACTGTTCCTGCAAAGAGCATGCTATGTCTTGCCGCAACTCGCTACTTTTTAACTTACTTGCTCGAACTTAACAATGACTGTAGTTATTGTTGTGAAATTGCTTAAAGCTGTCGTGTATTTTCCTGCACACGACATGACGCATACGTGGTCGCTCAGAAAGAATTACAAAGAAAAATTATGTTTTCGAACATTCCATCACTGCCTGTGATTCTTGTGGTTTTCACGTTAATTTAGTGCTGTCACTTGCGTTTTTTCTCACTGGACAGGGTGACTGGACGATATGCTCTCGCTGTGAAACATACAGGCCGCCACGCGCGCATCACTGCAGAATATGCCAACGATGCATTCGCAGGATGGATCACCATTGTCCCTGGTACGTTAAGTCCCTGGTACATTGCCTTCGTTACTTGCCTTTTAATGCAGGAATTTGTGCATTGCTTCTGAAAAATTCATTGTGCCATAGCCTCTGAAAATTTTACTATCTTAAACACATTTATAAAAATGAGTGCCTTTCCTGCTTGAAGTAGTTGAACAGCTCGACAGCAAACATCTCAGCGAGGTGACCTGTATGTCAGAGGATTCCTGATGTCTGGGCTAAATGTCTGTGTTTTACAGGCATTGTCAATGCCTCTACATCAATCAATAGTTACACGTTTCACAGTTGCAATCATATATTAGGTGTTTCACAGTACGTAACACTACCACAACAAAGAAATTTAGGCATACTCAGCAGCACATTTGTTGCTTCACAACCAATGTACATGTACAACCAACCATTGTCTGCGCCCTCCAAAGCCGTCACTGTGCTGCATTGTTCAATAGAGTGCACATATTGACACTGAAACAATCAACATATGCAAGGGTAAGGATACCACAGTCGCTATGGCAGCCTTGTCCCTATGGCTGGTCAATCCCTGACAAGTGATGTGAGCATGGCCTGCTGGCGAATAAAGCAAATCTAGGCACAGTGATCGTTGTATTCCCACTTCGTGGCAGAACTAACCAATTGAGCCGTAAAATCCAATAATGGAAACCAGCGCTGGTGAACTCTGTGAACATGAAGGACCCTTCATGAGGTTTGGGCATTGCATAGAAACAAGCATGGTGCACAGATCACTCGGCGACAGTTGTGTCTGCAAAAAAATGAAACTGCTGCGTAGCTTGAGAATGGTTCAAATTTAAAACAGGAGACCTGCAGTGTTTCCTTCCAAGTGAACCACACTTCCAGGAAATACACACTATAATGCGCATGCATGCTCTATGCAACAAGCCTTGTTTGCAATGTTACTTGCTATAGCTCATGCAAAGCATGCCATGCTGCTACTGCTGGCGATGCACTACGAAGCAAAACAGAAAGAGAAGAAAAAACAGGGCTTGTACAGATTGTGCTAGAAGTACATTTACAGCGCAAAACCAAAGGCACACCACAAAGAAAGAAACGACACACACAAGCACTGACTATCAACTGACTATATTTCGGTAATTGTCAATGCATATATACCTCCAAGGCAGCCTTACCGCACATGCGCCATGCAATCAACATAAAAACAAAAGTGAAACAGAGTGAAAAAAAGTCAAACAGTGTATTACATACGCGATGAAATGAAACCAAACTCACATGAGTGCAGGGACAGAGACGTGACGCTTATGCAAAAATGAGCCCTTTTTTTGATATGATAGGCTTCTAAAGCCAGCCGCGCATGCTCATTGTGGCTCCTGCCAAGGATCGATGTCCCTTCAAATCGTGCCTCACAATTGCAGCAAGCGTTAATATGAGTCACAAGATGGGCTCCTTTATCTGCATTCTTGTTAATCTTTTGTGCGTGTTCCCCGAGCCGCTCGGTGACGCATCTTCCAGTTTGACCGACATAGGTCTTACCACACGAGAGCGGGATAGCATAAACCACATCGACGGCACACGGGACGTCAGTCACACCGTGTCGGATTTGGCACCCTCCTTTGCTCATACCGCAGGTGCGGGAGCATAGCTTGGAAAGCTTGTTCGGGGCAGACAGCGCCATAGTGACACCATGTCTGCCTGCCACTTTCTTGAGCTGATGGGCGATCCGATGCATATACAGGACCACCGCAGGCCTCACTTAGTCCTGTATGGCGTCTGCCCTCTCAGTGGATTTCCTTTTCTGAATTAGCATTTCAGCCACTGCAGTCAAGAGCGACTTGGGGAACCCTGCACCCAAAAGTCAGCTAATCTAATTGGTGAAGCTATCTTGCATCTTGTGAGTGCACGGTTTTCTAAGAGCCGATTCCATGGCCGACATAGCAACTCCTCCTTTTACAATTTTTGAATGAGCAGACTCAAATGGTAACAGGTCCTTATTTGCCCGTGGTTGATAGGACCAACACACATGGCATTCACAAAACTCGAGCCTTAGTTCTAAAAACTGTAAAACGCCTTTCTGTGGGAGCTCAAATGTAAAAACAAGACCTCCTCCATGTCGGTTAAAATCATCTAAAATATTAGTCACTGAGTCCTGGTAGGAGGAGTCTAGAGATAATAAAACCAAAAAATCGTCGACGTACCTTTAAAATCTTCCTCGTGCTAAAACCTTTGCTAAAGGGACACTAAAGGCAAATATTAAGTCGACGTTGATTGTTGAAATAGCGGTCCAGAAACCTCGTAGTGCTACTTTTATGCCAAGGAAGTGCTTATTTTGAAATAAAATCACGTTTTAGTGGTCCGCATCGCGTTAGCGCACTTCAAGTCACCCGCCTGAAAGCAGACTTTCATACGTCACTGCTGCTGTGCCCAACGTTGCCTGCCTTTGCTGCGCGGACCGCCGACACTAGTAGCAGCAGAGTGAAAGTAGCAGGACCCACAGCAGCAACAACGGCCATCGAAGCCATCGAAGCTTGCCGCAATCACCGCAATGGATGTGGACGGAGAACTTGACAATGAGACATTGGCTCGCGACACTGGGCTCCAGTTCTGCGACTTGAGCCCTGATGAACGCGGTGTGCTGCTGAGACGCGACCGTGTGAGCGAAGCCGGGCGCCGGGCGAAGCGCAGTTCGGCGAAAACGGAACCTTTGAACCACGTGTGCCGTTCCCCATGGCGACGCCACTGAGGTTCTTCTTTCCATGAATCAATTGGAAACGAACAAACAGCATTTTATTAAGTCTTTTGATGCACAGAAGGTTCTTTTTTTATTGCTGCTAGTTTGATTACTAGTGTTTTATTGTAGGCAGACTCTCATACGTCATCGGGATCACTTCGAAAATGTCCCACTCGTGGCGCTATTCATGTGATACATTTAGCTTGATTTCTCGGTAAGTAGGGCACTACTGTTGATAATATTGCCGTTTTAGAAGTTGTCATACATTGAGCTTTCACTCTGACATAAATTGTTATTTGCCTTTAGTGTCCCTTTAAAGAGCATCCCACGTTTGCCAAAAAAATATCTGCAAGGAGAGGAGCAAGGCAGGACCCGATACATATTCCATTACGCTGCAAATATGGCTGGTCATTAAAAATTATAAAAGTGACCTTAAGATAATACTCTAAAAGGCTAAAAAATTGTTCACAGAAACACCGACAAAATTCTGGAAAGGCACAACCCCATAGTGCTCTATACATGCTTGCACTGAAGACATAAGCTCATGCTGGGGTACAGAATAAAACAAATCTTCTATGTCAACTGAGAAACCATAGCCCACATTTGTTTTCCCACGCAAGAACTGCACCACATCATCTTAATTTTTTGTACGAAAGGGATCATTGTACACTGGCGACTTCAATTTTTTTCTGTAAAAACAGGCTAACATTGTGTTGCCAGCACCCAGATTCACTGACGATGGTCCTAAAGGTACTTCTGTCTTGTGGGTCTTGGCCGTGAAAAGCACTGTCAATGACTTGCCTCTGCTATTCTTTATGCTTTTCACAAGCGACGTTAATTCCAGTTTTTTACAAAACTCTACAAACTTTGTTTTCACTCGAACCACCCGCTTCCCAATAGGAACTAAGTTTTTTGACACAACCTGCAGCGCTTTCTCGTTAAAAATGACTTTTTCCACTACAACAAAGCCCCCCTCTTTATCAGCCTGCATGAGGCAGAGGTCGTTAGCTCTCAGAGAGGACAACATGCGCCAAATACTAACATCTGAATGCCGGGGTGGGACTTTTGGCACCGACTTGTCTAAACTTCAGTCAGTTGAGAGTCAGCGCTTGTGTATGTCGTTTCTTTCCTTGTGGTGCATCTTTGGCTTTGTGCTGTAAATGTACTTGTAGGATTATGAACCAACTAGGCCCAAATGAAGTTTTATTGTACAGAATGTGGTGTGTTCTCTCTACAACAGCACACGGAAGAATTCAGTGAATGCTTGCCACTTGTGAATGCTGGTCAAGGCAAAGAGACAATGTCTCTCGCGACAGCAGCTGTCCTCTGCTGTTACACAGTAACAGGACTGTTCACTTTCTTCTTACTTTTTCAATAATCAACTGACCTGAAGAGTTCCTTCAGTAAAATGCTCCCCAGATGGTGCCTTACAACTTACAGTGTGTAGATCGTGAGTAGATCATTTTGCACCGATTAATTTGGGAGCTGACGAAATAACAAAAAACAAGCTTTCTCTCTGCAGTGAGCAGGCTAGTGCATTATTCAGTTCTGCTATGCTATGTATATCTTGTCAAGTAGAGCTTAGGTAAAGATTTTGTTTAATTGAACATGCTTAGCGTGCTCTGTAACACGTGATATGGTGCTTGAGCTTTACAACAGAGCAACCTGTGTAACGAAGAGCTCTTTATGCTCAAAATTCTTCAGTATTTTTATGCCTGTAACTGTGTTTGATAGGTGTAAGATCACGTGCTTTTGTGTTCACAGGATCAACAACTGTGTTGGAGAACAGAACCAGAAGTATTTTATTCAGTTCCTCCTCTATGTCGGTAAGGAGCTATTGATTTACGGCCATTCTTGACATGCGTCCTTCACTGAAAGTGCGTGTACTTATGTAACATGTGCTGAGCCTTATGCTTACACCTTACAGGTCTGGGGTGCCTGTACATAATTGTGTTGGTGGCTGTGTCATGGAACCTGGAATGTGCAAACTGTGTTCATAGCCCGGCTTACAAGCAAAACCGAGTGTAAGTATCATATTTCCTTTTGTGGTAAAGCGATACTTTTCAATCATTTTTCTCTGCAGTCTATTCTTCGTCGCCCGCACTGGCTGTTGCCTTAAGGTTGTTGCATATTTTTGTAACTGTTAGAACAACTGACATGCTAGTTCATGAGCTATAACCAGGGAGAAGCAGCACATGTGAAAAGGAGACATGTTCGTGTGTGCAGAAAGGACGTACAGACGGGTCCACTGTTAAAGGGAACACTTGCGTGCAGGGCATGTTCGGATTACGCTCTCTTGCAAAAGCATAGTGGCTTAGATTTTCATGAGACTACTGGTGGTTGACAGTTGCGACTTCTTTTGACAAAACAGTGCCATGCACGAACGAAGTTTCCCCATCCAATTGCCGTCAGGGGGCCGGCAATATGAAGGGTGCTCATTCGAGTGTTCCCTTTGTGGGGATTGAGTATGACCACGCGCGAACACACCGCACCGCTCTTCGGCATAGCAAGGGAGTGCACCGGATCTAGGCCTCCTGTGAGGCAGGGATATGGGCACCTTGCTAAGTGCCCTCTTTCACGGCAGCGGAAACAGCGCACTCCATCACGGTCTCTGCCTGGAAAGAGTGTGCGTGGTGGATTCATCTCATCTACGTGGACACTCGGGGGCCCTGACCCGCTCACGCCGGACAGACCAGCGGTGCGCCAGGCTTCTCGGCGACAGCCAAGAGCAGAGTACCGCTGGTCTGACTCGAGTGCGGCACCACAGTCGAGAACCAGCGCCAGGGTGGACCGTTTCCCTCAGCGGCGTGCCGCTGTGAGCCCTTTGCCCGTGCCACCACAGGGGGCTGCGACATGTAAGGGTGCACAAAGGTGCCCCTCAACAGCACCACGGGCGAAAATACAACACAAAGGGTGCTGCTAGCACATCTCTGCGGGTCCCGCAAGCGCACCGAATGCTTCTGCAAGTGGGACAATACCTGTTTGCCAATCAACATTCGCTACCGGTGCCTTGCGCCAGCGGCGAGCGCTTACCATACGCTTGAAACACATGATATGATCAAATGGCGCCGTGGAAGGGAGGTAATTAAGGCAAGAACACTACACCTTTAACAGTGGACCGTACTGTACATGGGCGCTGGACTGTAACCTATATTTTAATGCTCGAAAAGCTGCTTTTTGTGGAAATTGCCTGACAAGTGACAAGCATACATGCTTCATCAGCCAGCAAGGCATCAAACAATCACCTCACAACCAAAAGAAAAGGAATATCAACACTGTAAAAAATTAAGTCCAAGATAGTGGTGTGCTTTACGGATAAAAATACCGAAGGGCAGCTGATATACACAGTCAGACAATTTCCACGAAGAAGAATTGTATCTGTATCTGCGATCTGAAATTATTAGGTTAGATGTGCTTTGTTCTAGGTCGTTTTTTTGTGTCATTACATATGACAGGATCCATTCCGTCTGCCTCCTGGTGGAAAGCATTCTTTTTGGAATATTTGTCATTGCAATCATGTGTGACCAGGTAAGAAGTGACTTTGAGCTTAGCATTATTGCGAGCTGTGGTGAATGTTATTCTTTAACCCTTCCAGATGCTGCCTATGAAGATGTGACTGTAAATGCGTCAAATGACTCAAATCGATACAATGTAATTTGAAGGCACTGAATATTCTATTGCAACAAACATAATGTCGTAATATGTTATTTTATGATTGTTACAGTAACCATTGCTAATTACTTTGTAATTAAATATCTCTTTATTCTGAAGCCATTCATGCTCTATTTTTGCATAAATAGAATGAAATCTTAGGCTAGAAATATAGTGCGAATTCGTTTTCGGTTATGTCCATGTTATGCAAAGAAAAATTACCCTTTAGACATGGGTCGCGGGAAGCGGCACGTTAGACTCATTGAATATGGCAGTGCCTTCAGCAGACTGATCATATACAACAGTACATTGCAAAATTAAGTTAAATGAAGACAAATTTATTATGCAGGAGGTTCAATTCATCGAAAGCTCAATATATCTTGCTCTTTCTTAGCCCCTGGTCAATACAAATAGCAAGAACGAGTGGTGTACACAATTGCGTACATAGCATCTCAAAGGGTTAAGTAAATGAAAACATGCCACATACTCTGCTTTGTCTGTAGCTGCAAGTGCTTATGTTGTGTGTTCTTCACTGTCTTGTCTGGTGTGTGTGTGCTTGTCAACCATGCAAGAAGTTTTTGTTTTCACTGATCCCATTGTTAGGCCAAAATAATTATCCTGGTATCTTTGCTATGGCCTTGTGTGAGAGGGAAGTTTAATGATAAATCTGAAAAGATGATGGAAGGACTGTGTCATCCTGCTAGCTCACTTTAATAGAAGGCACGTTTTAGCAGTCGCACTTAAACCACGGGCCATCTATAGCAAATTCATCGGGAGTTCATATATTTGTCTCCACAGGGTGTCAAAAGCATAAAGACTTTTTAAATTATATTTAATCAACACCATGTGGAATAAGTGTATTGTACCGGGAAGCCTTTCATGTTCTTGAAGCAAAGTCGTGGTCCTCTTTTCAATAACGAATGGCAGCATGCAGCGTGCTTCACTGCACGGTGGTTAGTTTTTTCTACTACTAGTATATTTTGGTCAAGTAAATAAGATGTCACTATGAAGGGCAAATAAAATCCATTCAACTTGAACAATCCTTTTTTTCAGGCGTGCACCTTACCCATTTTTCTTCGTTGGTTTGGTTTGCCCTTCAAATTAAACTCCACTTTGACAGCATGTGCCAAAATTGGGACGTTGTACTAGAAAAACTAGTATTGCCAATGACAGAAAAAGTGACCTCGCTTCAGTTTTAAAAAAAGCGTACATGTGGGGGTACAGTGCAAACGAGCCTTCAATCTATTAAATATGAAAACATGTGCGACTTTGATATATGCGTAGTATAGTGCTGATTTTCAGGGGGCTGTTGGAATTGTTTGTTGATAATTCGACGTACGTATCTGAGTATGACATATCCAGTGTTGACCGTATGTGCAATGTCTAGTTTGGTTTAAGAGATTTACTCTGCATGAATATTAGCCAGCAAGTTTTGCAACTTGCCATTGTTTGACTGTATAATACCGGTGTCACACAGTGCACTGCTGGTCGCGATCGAGCCTGATCAGGATCAAATTCCTTAGCAGTTATTGGCTCCATCTTGCAGATTGCGTAAGGGGCCAATCGCACAATTTCGTGAAATTCGACAGAGACCAGGCCTGATCACGATCAAAAGTGACCATGTGACACCAGTACAACACTGCGACACTTTCTTGCACTTCACTGATCAAAAGAAACTGAGACGCTGTTACCTGGCGACGACAAACGATCGTGGCAATGGTTCACTGATGCACGGTACCCCGATGTTGAGAATGTGAAATACTAGATTCGACTCTACCTAAGGCCAGTCGCATCTTAACTGAACGGGGCAGAGTTGAGAAGGGCTTGTTTTCCACAGCACTTTGAGCAACACACAAGGCCCTAATTACTTTGAAGCATTACAGCTATCCACTGTATCGTCTTTTCTGGCCTGGCCATTACTTTGGGACGTTAATTAACATCAGTCATTGATTGCTAAATATAGTCCTCATGTGTTGGAAAAAGGTTGAAACCATGTTTTTATGCATTTGCAAGGAATTTCTGATCAGCTTCTTTGGGTGTAGGTAACCAGAAGGCTGTTGTGATCAGGTTTTACCAGATATTGCAGATCTGTTGTTTCTGCCTGCAGAAAAATTTTCCCGCGAGAATTAGCCTGCAGATAAGGTACCAATAGCCTTGGCTTTAGTGACGTTGCCTGAAATGGAACGTTAGTTCCTTTAGGACAGTAGAAATGAGAGATGTGTTTTTCACAACTGTTCACATTGTTTGAAGTTAGAATGTTCTAAGATTCGTGACTTTTCAAGTTCCAGGCAATTCTGTCTGATGAAACAGCTGTTGAGCAGATACAGAAGAAAGGACCTTTCCGTGCAAGAAAGCCAAAAATGGCTCTCATGAGTGAAGTTTGCGGCCGTGGTAAGTGCATGAAATGCTCTTTTGTTCTGTTATCTTCCTACACTGGGTTCTTTGGAGGTAAAGACCTGGGAAGGCATCATCCACTGAGTAGTAGTGCACTGAGTCACTGCTAGTGAAGCAGTGATGTTCACTTTGTAGAGCAGATGCATGGAACCTTGTTTAGACGAAACATATTTTGTCTAACTCCACGTGCCTTACTGGTGGGTTACAGTTCTGCCATGTTTCAAGACTCTTTTTAAAAGCAAAGAAAGTGTCTTGTGCTGGAATTTAAGGTCAGACTTGCAGCACAGGAGCTTTGGTGCTCCATTCTTTTGGCCTTGATGGCACATGCGCTTTTCACACACCAGTGTCAACTAGCTTTTGAGAGGAATAGTGGTTGCACCATGTCGCATAGATAGCACTATAATATAGTGCTATCTATGAGACATGTAAAATGTACAGTCGTGCTCAATATGACTAGCAACACGGCAGCACATCGCCTCATGAACTAAAAAATTACGCATGGCTTTATGTTGCCCTTATTTCCACAACTGAATGAATTTTGTTATTGGGGATCATTCTCAAATGACAGAACATTGTTTTGTTGTGGAAATAAAGGCTAGTGGGAGCCTTTAGCAATCTTTCAGTGCTTGAGGCCACGCGCTCCCATGTTGCAAATCATATTGAGCACGACCGTACATGCTCATGTCTATTCTCAGTGTTATTCATTCAGCCACAGACTTGATACTTTCATTTCCGTGTGTCTCAACTGGTCCTATGCCAGGTTCTCCCACACTTGCCTTGTCGATGTTGGTGCTTTGAGACACTACGTTCAGGTGCATCACATTAGGGATTGTCCCACATTCCCCAGGGCGGCAGATAATGCTGGAGAGGTACTGCACAACATTCTACTCGCAGGTCATAATTGAACAGGATGTATTGTTTCTTTGTGAGAGTGAAAACATGACACTCGTCATGCTGTCGTCATGGTGCTGTTCTAATTGTCCGTATATCATTCTCTTGCATCTCTTGTTACAAACAGAAAATCACATAATGTGAATTCGTTGGTAACTCTCTGGAAAATCAGGACCAATGTTTGTTAATGAACTGCCTGCAATATGCTTGATACAACATCTACTTACACAGCACATGGAATTTGCATAGTAAATTTTTTATGCACGAAATGTTGCAGCTGCTGACATGTGCACAAATTATCAGCTATGGTGCCTTAGCTGCTTTCCTAACATTACTATCTCAACACCAAATTTTCATTCCCTGTATAAGGCGGAGTTTTCAGTGTCTGTTCATACTTTAAGTTTTTGACTGCCATGCCGGAAATAAAAACAGTACTCTAGCTTGGGTGAGGGTACCTAGTAGGTTGACTTCGCTAAATGCAGGTGTTTGACTAGGTGCGCTCTTGGTTACGAAAATCTTCCTGCCATGACGCGGAAGATTTTAAAGGCTGATGCTAATTTTATGGAGTATAGTCAGGAAGCTTAAAATTGCTCCACTAAATGATGTGCTTGGCATCATTGGATCATCTTGTCAGCGTTAACTTGTTTATATTTTTTGAGAGAGACTGTGATGTCACTGTAAAGGACGTTTCGTTGATTGTACTGCATTTGCACCCTCTAATCAAAGAATACGTGAATGTTTACTTGTTGCTACATTTCTCGTGCACAATACTATATAAATGTAAGATGGGCACAGACTTCTGAATCAAGGTGACTGGAGTTAAAGCTCGATATGAAAAGGTTGGTAAAATCGGCAACTTACTTCATTATAGAGAAAACTAATTTTACTGAATTTCAGCTTTTATGTAAGGTATAGCTGCCTGTGGATTCTTTTTTTGCCTGGAAGGTGTCACAGGAAATGCCTGAATAATATGACAGCAAAAAAAGAAAGAAAAGAATGAACTTCAACAACAAAAAATAAATTTAGTGAACCTGACGGCCCCGATTTGATGTTATGTCAATGAAGAGCTTGTCACGGCTCCCATACAATGCTTGGAAAGAAAAAGAAAACACAGCACCAATCAGTGTAAGCAAAACTAGCACACACATTCTGCCACGACAGCATGCCATGGGAACATTTGGTATTGCCTAGAGTGGAATGACACTGTTCTCTGCTCAGTCTGATGAGCACACGATATGGAAGACATAATGTGCCCATTGCGAAAGCGAAGGAGCCGAGAGTTTAGTTATGCTGCGGTTTGTTAAATTGAGGTTTAACTGTATAAATAGTTGATGAATTTCCGTTGAAATACGCTTGTTTTTGCAGGAACTTTGCACCTGTTTTGTCTAGTTCCTGACCACAGAGCTTTGATATTTCATCAACTTTTTGTAGGGTCCCCCTTCCTGTGGCTGTTTCCTTGCGATTCTGCACCCAGGAATCTCGATGTCATGTCATATGATGTGTGATGCTTTCTCTGTGTGGAGTATCCCGGTGACGTGCTGTTATTTATGTGCAAACTGTGACTTAGTTTCTAATCATCCCCTCTTCCATGTTTCTGATTGATTTGTTGGTTGAACTGTGTTGATC